>NW_027529641.1:7965939-7980444 GCF_008692635.1 Crocuta crocuta | reverse complement strand
CAAAGCAGAGCATGGAGCAGGAGGGGGTCAGAGGGTGTCAGCCATCACCTGAAACCCAGCCCTGAGCCAAGAGTGTGGCCCAAGACCGGGTGCAGAGTTGGGGGGCGGGAGGGCAGAGAAGGACTAAAGCCCAAGACAGTGGAGCTCAGAGACAGCGATCTCAGGGATCACAGGATGGCGAATCATATCCAGACACCACACTCAAGGGAAGCCATGCCCACCCCAGTGCTCTGCCTCTTACCTTCCCAGGACAGGCCCATGTCACTCAGCAAGGGACTGGTCCATTCAAAATAAAAGAGCCAGCAAGGAATGGAAGCACAAAACTGTCCTCACAGCACAGAAAAGAGGCAGACGACACATCGCAGATGGATTTGTTTCCAGAACTGCCAAAGAACCACAGACTGGGGGAGCTTAACCAATGGAAATTTATTGTCTCAAGGTTCTGGAGGCTAGAAGTCAGAGGTCAAGGTGTCTTTAGGGACAGTTCTTTTTTTTTTTTAGTTTTTTAAATGTTTATTTATTTTGAGAGAAGATTTGGGGAGGGGCAGAGAGAGGGGGACAGAGGATCTGAAGCAGGCTCTGTGCTGACAGCAGAGAGCCTGATGCAGAGCTTAAACCTATGAACTGAGAGATCATGACCTGAGCCAAAGTCTGACACTTAACTGACTGAACCATGAGGCACCCAGGGATAGTTCTTCTTGAAGACTATGAGGGAGGACCCATTTCACGTCTCTCTCCATGCCTTACAGCTGACTGTCTTCTCCTTCTGCCTTCGCATCATCTCCCCTGCATCCGTGTCTATGTCCAAATTTCCCCTTTTATATGCACGCCAATCAAATTGGATTAGGGCCCACTCCAATGATCTCATTTTACCTCGATTACCACTGTAAAGACCAAGTAAGGCCAGAGTCTGAGGTATTGCTGGGGGAAGACTCCAACATACACACTGGTGCCGGAGAACCAGGGTCGGGGGGCATTAGGGCAGAAAAATACACTCAACCATGACAACAGGAAACAATTGCCCTAAGAAAGACAGAAGTATTCATACAGCTGTGGACATTGTAGCTACTTGCCCAGCATCCATTCCTTCTTCCCTGCAGTGTAACAGCCTGTACTGTACAAGGATGGACCCTGCCCAGCTCCAGGAGGTGCACCAGAGGTGCAAGCCAATCTCATGGTCTCCTCCGCCCAGCCAGAGCGACCAGTGTAGGATGGGCATACTCTAGGGCCTGGACAAAGGTGGGTACGGGGTAGTGGCTGACCACAGTGATGGATCAAAGAGTGGGCCATGGTCTAAGCTGGTCCAATTAGCAGAAAGTCCAAAACACTTGCTCAGACAGGACAGTGTGTGGGCATGAGGCCTAAAACTGCTATAGCCATTTTGTCACTGTGAGGCCAAAGCTGAGCCACAGAAGAGGGCAGAAGCAAGAGTGGAGCAGAGGAAAGGAATCTAATGTCTAATTCTGAAACCCACCTGAAGCTCATCCTAACTGCAGAGATCCACAGACCTAGTGGGACAGCAATGCCAAGAAAACATGACATAAAACTATGATGCAAAGCATGTCCTGGTAAACTTAATCATCTTTAAAAAATTTGTTTATTTAGATTTTAAGAGAGAGACAGCGACAGAGCATGAGTGGAGGAGGGACAAAGAGAGAGGGAGACACAGAATCTGAAGCAGGCTCCAGGCTCTGAGATGTCAGCACAGAGCCCAACACAGGGCTCGAACTCACAAGTTGTAAGATCAAGACCTGAAACAAAGTCAGACACTTAACCAACTGAGCCACCGTGTGCCCCCCCCTTTTAAGTTTTTTAATGTCTTAATCATCTTTAAGAATGGAGGACTCATCACTCTCACTAATAATCAGGGATAGATATCTCTGGCTACTCATATTGGCCAAAATGTTGAAGAGTAATAATACTATGTGATGGTGAGCATGTGGATAAAGAGGAACTCCCAAAGGCTGGAGTGGACATGTAAATTGGGATGGCTTCTAGAAAAATCCCCATCATCTCATCTGGCCTCTTCCATCCTCTCCTCCCTCGAAGATGTCCACATCCAAATGTGACTGTGCCTGTGACTATGCCAAAGAGAATTTGCAGAGGTGATGATGGGACAGTCCTGCCCTGGGTTATCTAGGCAGTGGATCAATGTAATCCCATGAGCTCCCTGAGCCCTCAGGAACAGAGAACCTTTTCCGGCTGTACTTAGAGACATGAGGCAGAAGAGATTCAGGAAGGGCTCCAGCCACTATTGCTGGCTTTGAAGATGGAGTTAGGGCTACCAGCTAAGGAATACAGTGGCCTCCAGAGGCTGACAATGACCCTCCCTGACAGCCATGGCAAGACGAAAAGGATCTCAGCCCTACAGACACAAGAAACTGAATCCTGCTAAAAATCAGAAGGAAATGGGATTCTCCCCAAGAGTCTCCAGAAAGGAGTACAGCCTGTCCAGACCTTGACTACAATCCACTGAGACCTGTGTTGGACTGGTATAGATCGTCAAGACAATAAATTTGTGTTTTAAGCCACTAAACATACAATAATGTGTTGTGGCAGCAGTAAAAAACAGACAGCTGCTTTAAAAAGTAGCACATCTACAGCTAGCAGGCAGGTGTCCCTTGGCCAGCAAGTGCCTGCCTAGGTATGCACCCTAGAGTAGTGCTCCAACGGAACTCTGTGGAACAGTGAGAATGCCCCACATCTATGCTGTCCAATATGCTAGCCACTAGCCACTTGGGGCTATTAGGCACTTGAAAGGTGGCTGGTGCAAGTGATAAACCTTATTTTTAATGGATTTCATCTTAATTATCTTAAACTGGAATAGTCACACAAGACCTGTGCCTCCTATACTGGACAGCAGTGTCTAAAGCAGAGGTTCTCAAACACTGCCGCACTATGAGAATTTTTCTGGAGAGATTTTTAAGTGCTAAGGCCCAGGTTACCTCTTAGACCTAGACATCTTTTTTTGAACTCTCCAAAGGATTCCAAATGTATAGGCAAGTTTGAAACCCAGTTTCCCAGGGAAACGGTCACACAAAAGCACACACAGTCAGATACACAAATGGTGGCTGAATCCCCCACTTGTAAAAGTAAAAATAGAAAACTCTGAGGTTTCCATTGATGCAATGAAATATTACATACGCAACTAAAGTAAACAACAAGGTCTATGCATATCAACATGGGTAAGTACAGAAAACACAGCACTGACTAAAAGAAGACAGCACTGACAAGTGACAACACAATACCACTTATGTGAATTTTAAAATGCACCAAACAATGCTCTGTGTTGATCATAGACATACGTATAATAGAAAGTATACAAGTGTGGGTGGGAAAAACACACACCAACTGCAAGACGGTGACGAACTGCTGAAAAGGAAGTAAAAAGGATGCAGTGGAGGTGGGGGCGCTGGGGGATGGGTACCAAGAAAGTTTCAATTGTATATAGCAATTTATTTCATTTAAAAAGAGATGAAGCAATTACGGCAAAATGTTAGTATTTTGTTATACGTGCACGTTATGACACAACTGTACACTATATGTATTTTCTCTATACTTTTCTGGGCACATTAAATTTTTCATCATAACAGGGGCATTTGGGTGGCTCAGTTGGTTGAGCGTCCAACTCTTGATTTCGGCTCAGGTCATGATCTCATGGTTCATGAGATCAAGCCCCACACTGGACCCCGCACTGACAGTGTGGAGCCTGCTTGGGATTCTCTCTCTCCCCCTCTCTCTGGCCCTCCCCTGTTCATTCTCTCTCTCTCTCTCTCTCTCTCTCTCTCTCTCTCTCTCAAAATAAAGAAATAAACATTGAAGAAAGTTTTACATAATAACAGAAGAGATCAATATATGAATCTCTAGGAAGAATAAGTAGATTCCTCAGAGGGCAGCACAGAGGAGGGTGTCTCTAAGGGAGTTGGCTAGACCATATTGTCTTGAGTGAAAGAAACTTATTGCCAGGTAGGTTTTCCTTCAAGTGAAGAGTCAATTATCTTCAAGAATTTAAGGGATGGGGCACCCGGCTGGCTTAGTCAGTAGAGCCTGCAACTCCTGATCTCAGGGTTGTAAGTTCAAGCTCCATGTTGGGTGTAGAGATTGTTTTAGGAAAGGAAAAAAAAGAATTTAACAGAGAAACCAATTATTAGCCCTTCTATAAAAACAAAATACAAGGGCACCTGGGTGGCTCCATTGGTCAAAATTTTGACTTCAACTCAGGTCATGATCTCACAGTTCCTGAGTTCAAGCCCTACACCAGGCTCACTGCTGTCAACACAGAGCCTGCCTCAGTTTCTCTGTCCCCATCTCTCTACACCTCCCTAGTTTGGGCTCTCTTAAAAATAAATAAAACATTAAAAAAACTACTGGACAACAAAATCTGGCCAAACTACTGGAGAGAGTTGGCCAAAATGAGGAAGTTAGGCATGCCCTCGGTAAAGGAAGGAGCTTAAAAGGAATAGAGGCTATGGTGCTGGGCTGCTGGAGTGTACCCAATGCACCTCAATATGGGACAAAGGTGAAATACTGAAGGAAGTGGAAAGGAGAGAATACGAATGCTACTAACCTTGCCCTAGGAATTTACCAAAGAAAAAACAGAGGGGGAAATAATGATATTAATGTGCCAGACACTGCCCTAAGTGCCATAAATTATAAATTATGATAATAACTCACTTAATGTTCATGACAACCCTGTGAGAAAGATACTGTTCTTATCCCTATCATACCAAGAAGGGAAATTAAATCACAGTGAGGCTTCACAATTTTCCCAAGGTCAAGTGGCAGAGCTGGGATGTGAACCCAGACTGTCTGAGTACCAAGTGTTAATCCCAGTGCTATACTATTCTGTGAAATTAAGTATGTGTCTGCTAATTTCCTCTGCACTCAAACAGGCATTCAAGACACACCATAAACTTGAACTTCTAGTTCTTGAGAAAAATGACTCCAACCACTTAAAATTTTTCATAACGTTTTCCACTGGACTGTGAAGCATATTTATATTCAGCTTCTTGTTAAATTATAACAAAAATAAATTTAAATGTTAGTGCTCACCCTTACAGTAAAATGTATATAAAACTCTTTATACATATATTCTCTATTTATATCCATCAACAGAGGGATGCCTGAAATGCTGTTCACCAGATGGCACATTGATGGGCTATTTGTTGGAGGTGGTAGTTTGTGTGTGTGGCTTTCTCCTTTACTTTTTTTTTTTACATCTATATGTATTGCTTGAATCTTTGTATTGTACTTGTTATTTTTCACAAACTTATTCTAAATAAAATGTCCATGTAATGATATTTTGAAAAGGATAAGTAAAAAAGAAAATGCCAATCAAAGTGCCTCCCATTGAAACAGGGAAAAGGAGGAGCATATGGACATTAAGAGGGAGAACATATCTGTAAAAATGATGTGTAGGATCAGAAAGGTCTTTTGAAGATTGCATCCTGGGTGGACTACAGGCAGACAGAGCCTCCATGAGCCAATGGCACAGAGCCCAGGAGAGAGCAGACTGTGCTCGGAAGGGAAAGGATGAAAGGCAATGTGCTTGGAGCAAGAAGGAATGCCATAGAGACTAAAAATATAAGTACAGAAGAAGAGTTCATCTGAAGGAAGTAAAGATCAGAACTTAAACCCTGGAAAACCAAACTAGTGATACAGGGGAAAACTTTGGAAATTCTATCAGAATGCAAAAACGTAAAAGAACACCACTTGACAAAGTCTAGTACAGTCAGAAAAAAGAGGAGAGGTCACAGAATATAAGGACAACATATATAGATAAAAGGTGTTTCGGGATGAACTGCTAACCATTTTCCAAAGAAATATGTGCACCACTATGATATAAAAGCAGACATTTTATTTTATCAAATAAAATATCTCTCCACCAGTAAGTACTCCAAATACCACCTGTAATGCTCTCTGAGCATAGTAAGGGGACCAATTACAACATCAGAGAACCAAGCCTGTATATTTATTTGGTAATAAATACCAAATTCTTTGGTATTCTAATATCCACTTCCCTCTTTCTGTCTCTCTGTCTCTCTTTGTCTCATATACAACTACTCTTCATACTCACTAGGTAAGAAGTCCCCTTTAAGCTAACTTAAACAGCTAAAGTATAACTTGAAGTGTATCAACAAATATAATTGTGTCACATGAATAAAAATTAATATATTTAAAAGAAGCAATGATGGAGTGATGCCAGCAAGATGGTA
Organism: Crocuta crocuta; assembly: GCF_008692635.1. NCBI lineage: Eukaryota > Metazoa > Chordata > Mammalia > Carnivora > Hyaenidae > Crocuta > Crocuta crocuta. Next base: position 7,974,229 of record NW_027529641.1, on the reverse strand, counting down.
AAACATTTTTCTACTGTCATCTCTCCCAGAATATCAATTTTGACCACCACCCATGGATGAAAGTATCTCTGTGGGAGTTCAGGAATCCAGCAGAGAAGGTTCAACACAGTGTTGAAGCAAAAAAAAATATCCAAAAACAGATGCACTGAAGACAGTAAGAGAAACAGTTTCATTTTGCCCGCATCAGCCCTCCCACAGGCAGCACACCTCAGTGCCAAGAGAGACCCTCAGACTGTGATGTCTCCCATGAAGAAAGTGAAAACATGTAAGAGGTTTTCCCAGCTTCCCTAGCTGTACAGGACACTGCCCAAGAGGCCTACTTCTTTCTTGCTCCACCTAGAATAATGAGGGGATCTGTACAGCTCTCAGAACCTGTCCTGGCTTTGTGGGCTTGAGAAAAAGCATACAATCTTAAGAACTACCCCTCCATGAAAAAAACAGAAAACTATGCAGCAGGCATACCCATAAAGGGTTGGAAAAAGCCTCAGAACCCCTACATGAACTGACTAAAGTCCAAAGTCAGTCAGTAAAGACTAGAGGAGGTCACTGCTTCTTCAACTACAGGAACCAAAAAGAGGTGCCCACTCTCACTTCTATTCAACATAGTATTGGAAATCCTAGCCAGAGCATTCAGGCATGAAAAGACACAAAAAGCATCCATATCAGAAAGGTTTCCATATCAGAAAATAGTATCTGTTTACAAAGGTATGATCTTACATAAAAAAATTCTGAAGATTCCACAAAAGCAAACTGTTGGAACTAATAAACTAATTCAATAAAGTTGCAGAATACAAGATCAGCATACAAAAATCAGTTGTGTTTCTATACCCTAACGATGAATTATATGAAAAAGAAATTTTAAAAATAATCATATTTATAACAACATCAAAAACAACATAAAACTTAAGTGTAAATTTAACTAAGGAAGTCAAAAATTTGCACAATGAAAACTAACACTGATGAAAGCAACTGAAGAAGGCACACATAAATTCAAGGATATCCATGTTCATGGGTTGGAAAAATTAATATTGTTAAATTGCCCATACTTCCCAAAGTGACTTACAAATTCAATGCAATCTGCATCAAAATCCCAATGGCATTATTCACAAAAACAGATAAAACAATCCTGAATTCGGGGCACCTGGGTGACTCAGTCGGTTAAGCGTCCGACTTCAGCTCAGGTCATGATCTCACAGTTCATGGGTTCAAGCCCCATGTTGGGCTCTGTGCTGATGGCTGGCTCGGAGCCTGGAGCCTGTTTCGGATTCTGTGTCTCCCTCTCTCTCTGACCTTCCCCTGTTCATGCTGTCTCCCTCTCTCAGAAATAAATAAAAAATATTTAAAAAAAAGTAAATCCTGAATTCGTATGGAACCACAAAAGACCCTGAATAGCTAAATAATCCTGACAAAAAAAAAAAAGAAACAAAGCTGAAGACAAGACATAACATTTTCTGATTTCAAACTATTATAAAGCTATAGTAATCAAAACAGTATGGTACAGGCATAGAAACAGAAACACAGACCAATAGAACAAACTTTGGAACCCAGAAACAAACTATATACACAGTCAACTAACCTTGGACAAGGTGCCAAGAACACACAAGGGAGAAGAGACAGTCACTTCAATAAATGTTGCTAGGAAAAGTGAATATCCACAAGCAAGAGAATAAAACGTGGCCCTTATCTTACACCACTCACACAAATTAACTTTGAATGGATTAAAGATATAAATATAAGACAAACTGTAAAATTTCTAGAAGAAAACATAGGGAAAACAATCCTTGACACTGGTCTAGTCAATGACTTCTTAGTTAAGTCACCAAAAGCACAGGCACNGCCTTTCCCTTTGGCAATGATTTTTTTTTTTTTTTTTAGTAATGACACTAAAAGCCCTGGAAAAGCAAAAACACAAGTGGAACTACATCAAACTGAAGAGCTTCTAAACGAAAAAAGAAACCATTAACAAAATAAAAAAGCAAACCGTGGAATGGGAAAAAAAAACATTTGCAAAATATCACATAAGGGATTAATATCTAAACTATAGAAGGAACTCATACTTAATAGCAAAACAAAAACAAAACTAAACAAAACCACCACAGATAATCTAATTAAAAATTTGCAAGTGACTGAATAGACACCTTTCTAAAGGAGACATACAAATGGCCAAGAAGTATATGAAAATGTGCTGCACATCACTAATCATCAGAGAAATTCAAACCAAAACCACAATGAGCTATCACCTCATACCATACAATCCAGCAATACACTGCTGAATATTTATCTGAAGCAAACAAAATTAGTATCTCAAAGGAGCATCTGTACTCCCTGTTAATTGCAGCATTACTGACAATAGACACAATATGGAAATAACCTGTGTGTCCACTGACAAATGTTTCTGTTATAAGATAAATAAGTTCTGGATATCTAATGTACAACAAGGTGACTATAGTTAATACTGTCTATACACTTGAAATATTCTGGGGCACCTGGGTGGCTCAGTCGGTTAAGCGTCTGACTTTGGCTCAAGTCATGATCTCACAGTTTGTGGGTTCAGGCCCTGCACATCAGGTTCTGTGCTGACAGCTCAGAGCCTGGAACCTGCTTCAGATTCAGTGTCTCCCTCTCTCTCTGCCCCTCCCCTGCTTGCCCTCTGTCTCTCTCAAAAAATAAATAAACGTAAAAATTAAAAAAAAAAAAAAAAAGAAATCTGCTGAGAGAGTAAATCTTGAGCATTCTCACCACCAAAAAAAAGGTAGCCACATAAGATAATGGTTGTGTTAACTTAATTGTGATAATCATTTCACAGCATACAGTTGACACTTGGACAACACAAGAGTTGGGGCACCAACCCCAATACAGGTTGAAAACCCAGATGTAACTCTGACGCCCCAAAAACTTAACTACTGTTAAGTCTGCTGTTGATGGGAGGCCTTACAGATAGCCTAACAGTTGATTAACACATATTTTGTATGTTATACATATAATTTACTATATTCTTACAATAAAGTAAGCTAAAGAAAAAAAAATGCTAAGTCATAAGGAAGAGAAAATGTATTTACAGTGCCATACTGTAAACAATTCCATGTAGAAGTGGACCTGCACAATTCAAAACCATGTTGTTCAAGGTTCAACTGAATAGGCATATAAAATTATCACCTAATACAAATAATACAGCATTATTTACAACAGGCAAGATAAGAAAACAACATAAGTGTCCATCGATAGATGAATGGACATACATATACAATGGAATATTACTTGCCCATAAAAAGTATGAAATCTTGACATTTTCAACAACATGGATGGACCTAGAGGATATTATGCTAAATGCAATAAGTCACAAAAAGACAAATACCATAATATTTCACTTACATTTAGAATCTAAAAACAAACAAAACAGAAACAAAAAACAGATTCATAAATACAGAGAACAAACTGGTGTCTGCCAGTGAGTAAAGAGGGGTTGACAGTGGGGCGTCTGGGTGGCTCAGTCAATTAAACTTCCAACTTCGGTTCAGGTCATGATCTCATGGTTCATGGGTTCTGGCCCCGCATGGGGCTCTGTGCTGGTGGCTAGCTCAGAGCCTGGAGCCTGTTTCAGATTCTGTATCTCCCTCTCTGACCCTCCCCTGCTCATGCTGTCTCTCTTTCTCTCTCTCTCTCAGAAATAAATAAAACATAAAAAAAGAGGGGGTGACAGGAGGCAAAATAGGTGAAGAAAATTAAGAAATACAGGTTTCCAATTATAAACTAAATAAGTCACAGGAATATAAAGTACAGCATAAGGAATACAGTCAATAACATTTAAGGGCACGTGGGTGGTTCAGTTGGTTGAGCATTCATCCAACTACTGATTTCACCTCAGGTCATGATCTCATGGTCATAAGATAAGCCCTGCACTGGGCTCTGTGCTGACAGCATGGAGCCTGCTTGGGATTCTCTCTCTCTCCCTCTCTCTCTCTCTCTGTCCCTCTCCCCAAAATAAATTACATAATCAATTAATTATTTTTAAAACTTTTTAAAAATAATATTGTAATAACTTTGTTATGGCAAAAAATGATAACTAGATTTATTGTAGTGATCATTTTATAAAGTTTATAAATATCAAATCACTATACTGAATGCCTGAAATTAATATAATATTGCATTTCAACTATACTTCAATTTTAAAAATATTATAGCATTCATACATACACACACAAAGAAACAATGGAATTCAATATCTGGCAACCGGACTCTGTATTATGTTGTACTCACCAATTCTATAGAACACCTCCCATTTCCTATGAAAAAAGCAACTGGAAAACTAAAGGAGTAATCCACATACAACTTATACCTAAGAAAGAGCACTGAAATTAAAAACAAAATTGAAGAGTCTTTAGGGAAAATCTTCAAAAACTACTAAGTGAGTTTATCAGTGTTGTAGAATACAAGATTGACACCCAAGATGCAACTGAATTTCTACTAGTATACTAGTAACAAGTAATCAGAAACTTAAATTTTAAACAATACCATTTACAATATCATTAAACATGAAAAAATGTGAAATAAAGTATGTCTGACAAAAACGTGTAAAACCTATACACTGAAAACTAAAAAACACCTTTGAAAAAATTAAAGATCTAAATAAATGGAGAAGTTTAATTTGTTCATAGAACATAAAACTCAATATTGTTACAACAATTCTCTCCAAATTGATGTTACCAGTGATATTTTAACCAGGGGTAACTTTTTCCCCCAGGGGATATTTGCAATGTCTAAAAGTATTATTAGTTGTAACTTGTAAGCTATCCATCTATTCTGCTATCTAGCGGTAAAAGCCCAAGGATGATGCTAAACATCCTACAGTTCAGGAAATAGCCCCCATAACATGGAATTATCCAGCCCAAAATGTCAATAGTTCCAGTGTCAAGTTTGGGAAATAGTGATCTATAAACTTAATGCAGTTCCAATAAAAATCTCAGCAGGCTTCATTGTAAAACTGAAACACTAATTCTAAACTTCACATGAAAATTCAAAGGATATAGAATAGCCAAGACAACTTTGAAAAATAAGATCAAAGTTGGAGGACTAACATAATCTGATTTCAAGGTTTAATATAAAAGTTACAGTATGTTGAGAGAGAATTTTCCATGAATTTCTCCGGAGTCTGAACTTTCTGGACAAGCAGCACTGGAATACATAGTTAAAGGGTGATCTGAATGCCTTGAAAGGTAGAAAGAGTGTATTGCTCAGGAGAAACATAGAGACTTATCTCCCCTACAGCCACTTACTTACATTCCAGTGTAAGGAACCTAGGAAATGGTCCTTTCCTTAGAAAGGCTTTGTTTACATTGCAGAGTAATAAGGGTCTGTCCTCCTCTCTCTGTGGAAGAGAAAAAGGGCAGATATGCCAACCATCCTATTTGAAGTCACAGTTCCTCCGCTATGGGGCAATGCCACTGTACCCACGGGTGAACAGTTGGCATGCACTATGTTTCCCCTGAGGAAACTGATACACTATGAGTAATAAAGTGTTTCTTCTCTGATACAGAGACCTCATTTCCTACCAGAAAACACTCACAGACACACTCACACACACATTCTTTTTAGCATATTAATCAAGACAGTGTGGTACTGGTATCAAGATAAATAAATAGACCAACAGAGCATCGCAGAAATAGCCCTATACATACAGACACAAAAACACTTTTGAGAAATGTACAAAGGCAATTCCACAGAGAAAGGATAGCCTTTCAACAAATGGTGCTGGGAAAGCTAAATATCCATACAGATAAAATAAATAAACTATTTTTATTATTTTAAAAATGTTTTAATGTTTATTTATTTTTGAGAGAGAGAGACAGAGTACAAGAGAGGGAGGGACCNTACATACAGACACAAAAACACTTTTGAGAAATGTACAAAGGCAATTCCACAGAGAAAGGATAGCCTTTCAACAAATGGTGCTGGGAAAGCTAAATATCCATACAGATAAAATAAATAAACTATTTTTATTATTTTAAAAATGTTTTAATGTTTATTTTTGAGAGAGAGAGACAGAGTACAAGAGGGGGAGGGACCGAGAGAGGGGGAGACACAGAATCTGAAGCAGGCTCCAGGCTCTGAACTTTCAGCACAGAGCCCAGCACACTGCTTGAACCCACACACTGTGAGATCATGACCTGAGCTGAAGCCAGAGGCTTAATCGATGCAGCCATCCAGGCACCCAAAAATAAATAACTTTTAATCCATAGCTCAAACTACACACAAGAGTTAATTTCAAATGAATCATAGACCTAAATATAAAACTGAAAACTATAAAATTTGCAAAAAAAAAAACTGAAAACTATAAAATTTGAAAAAAAAAAAAAAAAAAAGAGAGAGAGAGAGAGAGAAAGCTTTGTGACCTTGAATCTGAGTAAGATTTCTTAGACAAAACACTGAAAGCATGATCTCTATCTATAAAATAGAAAAACTGAAACTGGACTTCAGGGGCACCTGGGTGGCTCAGTCGGTTGAGCATCTAACTTCAGCTCAGGTCACGATCTCGCAGTTTCTGGGTTCGAGCCCCGTGTCGGGCTCTGTGCTGACAGCTCGGAGCCTGGAGCTTGCTTCTGATTCTGTGTCTCCCTCTCTCTCTGCTGCTCCCTTGCTCATGCTCTGTCTCTCTGTCTCTCAAAAATAAATAAATGTTAAAAAAATTAAAATAAAAAAAGAAACACTGGACTTCATAAAAATTTTACATCTCTTTTTAAAAACACTAAAGCATTGTTGAGAGAATGAAAAGATAAGCAACATTGTGGGATAAGATATTTGCAAAGCATAATCTGTGCCTAGAATATAAGAAGAACCTTTAAATTTTAATAAAAACAGTGATGTCATCAAAAAATAGCAGACTAAGGACCAATGAAAATTCTCTCTTCCTTAAAAGAAATGAGAAAATTGGCCAAAAAATGTCAGAATCAACTTTTTCAGAACTCTGGAAATAAACAAAAGGCTTGCAGCAATCTAATGAGGGTTTATTAAATAAAAATGGCTGTATCTCAGTAAGAACAGTGAGCCTTATGGCATTTGAGTTTGCCCCAGTCCCACGTCACCTCCCATTTTCTGCTGCAGACTTGAAAACCAACAGCCCACGATCACGATGCATACCAGCGGCCTGACAAAACACAGTTAAGTTCCTTCAAAGTCCCATTCCCAGAGAACTGCCATTATTTGAACTGTCTGGTTGTTCTCTTAAAGAACTGACTCAGAAGACTTCTTTTTATTGGACATGACTCAGAGTTTGCTCAGTATGAAGTCTTTTTCCTAGGGATGTTTGTGGGAAACAATTGACAACAATTATTAACAATCACAGCTACTAGAAGCAAGAATAACAAAAGGGCAAAAAATAGGCTGACCAAAAAACTTAAATGAAAAGCCATGAAATATGATATACATACATAGATATATAGGGCCTCTGAAAAGCTCCAACATACTTCTGAAAATCCAGAAAAGGCCATGAGTATGCAAAAGATTGTGAACTTGCCAAGGACTATGTGTGTGCTCAGGAAGGGCCTGAGGAAGTCCTAAGTTCTCATCTCGGACTGACCCTAAGACTCTTTGCAAGCAGAAAGTAAAGGCGAAGGTGGAATTGTAAAGTAACTGGTTGAGTGTTGAACATATGCCTCAATATGCACATAAAGCCCTTCTGTAAAAGTTGAAATGATTCTACGCATTTAGGAAATTTCTGTCTGATCATCAGTTGACCTCTAAGCTAACTGTGCAGAGAATTCAGTAGCCACACATAACAAAAAATACTAACTTTACAGAATTAGTTTATAAGAGTGATTAAACAAGCGGCAACAAGTAGCAATAATAACAAACCCTTGGGAAAGGGAATAACCAAATTTTCAGAGTGGCCACATTATATTATTTAAAATGTCCAATTTTCAACAAAAGATTATGAGGCATCCAAGTAAATTAGAAAATATGCCCCATAGCATGGAGAAGGGCACTTGTTGGGATGAGCACTGGGTGTAGTTGAAAACCAACTTGACAATAAAACTATTTATAAAAAAATAAAAAAGAAAGAAAAAAAAGAAAATATGCCCCATATACAGAGGGTAAAGAAAGCTATTAACAGAAACTCCCTGAGGAAGCTTAGATGTTGGACATACTAGAAAAAGATTTCAAATAACGTATTTGAAATAGACCTAAAATTGTTGTCTCACCAAATAGACAATCCAATAAAGAGATAGAATTATGTTTCTAGAATGAAAGTTCTGTAGATAGAAAAAGTATAATAACTAAAATAAAACACTTATAT
>NW_027529641.1:7906105-7965931 GCF_008692635.1 Crocuta crocuta | reverse complement strand
AACACTTATATAGGGGTTCAACTGCAGATCTGAGCAGACAGAAAGAATGAGTGAACTTACAGAAAGATTAATTAAGCTCATGCAGTATGAGGAACAGAAGAGAAAGAGAAAAAATGGATGCAGCCTCAGTCTCAGCAATCTGTACGACCCTACCAAGCCTCCCAAGATACACATAATGGAAGTCTCAGAAGGAAAGGAGAGAAAGAGGCAGAAAGAATATTTGAAGAACTAATGGTGAAAACTTTCATGAAAAACATTAAATGTGAGGTGTAGCATCAAAGTTCAACAAATTCCAATTAGGATGAACTCAAATACATGTACACCTAGACAAAGCATAAAAAAATTATTGAAAGACAAAGAGAATCTTGAAACCAGCAAGAGAGAAGCAACTCAACATGTACAAGGGACCTCAATATGACTAACAATCGATGTGCCATCAGAAGGCAGTGGGAAGGGGGCATGTGGGTGGCTCAGTCGGCTGACTGTCCAACTTTGGCTCAGGTCATGATCTCATGGTTTGTGGGTTCGAGCCCCACGTCAGGCTCTGTGCTGACAGCTCAGAGCCTGAAGCCTGCTTTGGTTTCTGTGTCTTCCTCTCTCTCTGCCCCTCCCCCGATCACACTCTGTTTCTCTCTCTCTCTCTCTCTCAAAAATAAACATTACAAAAAAAACTTTTTAATAAAGAAATAATATTAAAAAAGAATGCAGCAGGAAGAAATATTCAGACTCTAAATCTATAAAAATTATCTGTCAGAAAGGAGAAATTAAGACACTCCCAGGTAAACGAAAACTGAGATAATTCATCACTAACCAACTTGCCCTGCAAGATACACTGAAAGGAGCCCATTAGGCTGAAATGAAAGAACACTAGATTACTACAATCCACATGAAGGAAAAGAGAGCACAAGGAAGGTAAATATAAAAGATGACAAATGTATTCTTTTGTTTGGAATTATTTTCTTCTACAATCTGATTTAAAATACATTTACATACAAAACAAATATCTGTGCTGATCAAGAACATAATGTTTTGAAATGTAATTTGTATGATAATAACACCATAAATGAAGGGTAAGGGATAGAGATACATATAAGCAAAGTTTTTGTACACTGTTGTAATTAAGTTGGTTTTAATCTGAAGTACTTCTTATAAATTAATAGATTAATTTTAATCTCCAGGGCAACTACTATACAATAACTCAAAAATGTAGTAAAAGACAAGACAAGGGAATAAAATGGCATACTGGAATATATGTGTTTAACACAAAAGAAGGCAGTAATGCATGAATAGAGGAAGAAGAAGACATACAGAAAATAAACAGAAAAATGGCAGACATAAATCCTACCTTGTTAATAATTATATTAGGTATCAATGGATTAAACATTGACATTCAATGTTTACTCAAATTTTATTTTTTTATAATTTTAATTTTTATTTCCCTAATAACCTATGTATATAAAAAACCATGAATTTACATTACCTCCAATTTTAATACAAAACCACAGGTTAATTTTAGTTTATTTTCTTTCTGTATGTATACATTTCTTTCCTCTTACAGTGAGAAATATGACATTCTTTATCCCTAATATACTTACTTGTTCAATAAACTATCCTGTATAAACCAGTTTACCATTTTGCTGTGTCTTCCTTCCTAAATGAATGCCATCTTTTCCCGGCTTGGACTCTGATGCCTTGAGCTGGGTTGCCCTTTTTCAGGGTTGCCCTCATCACCCTACTCAGCTTCTTTTTAAATTTTATTTTATTTTAACTCCAGTATAGTTAACATAAAGTGCTATACTGGTTTCAGGTGTACAATATGGTTATTCAACAACCCTATACATCACTCAGCACTCTTTACAATAAGTGCACTTCTTAATCCCCATCACCTATTTTATCAATCTCTCCCTGTCCCCCATCTCCTCTCTGGTAACATCANGGTTAATTTTAGTTTATTTTCTTTCTGTATGTATACATTTCTTTCCTCTTACAGTGAGAAATATGACATTCTTTATCCCTAATATATTTACTTGTTCAATAAACTACCCTGTATAAACCAGTTTACCATTTTGCTGTGTCTTCCTTCCTAAATGAATGCCATCTTTTCCCTCCTTGGACTCTGACGCCTTGAGCTGGGTTGCCCTTTTTCAGGGTTGCCCTCATCACCCTTCTCAGATTCTTTTTAAATTTTATTTTATTTTAACTCCAGTATAGTTAACATAAAGTGCTATACTGGTTTCAGGTGTACAATATGGTTATTCAACAACCCTATACATCACTCAGCACTCTTTACAATAAGTGCACTTCTTAATCCCCATCACCTATTTTATCAATCTCTCCCTGTCCCCCATCTCCTCTCTGGTAACATCAGTTCTCTATAGTTAAGAATTTGTTTCTTGGTTTCTCTCTCTCTCTCTCTCTCTCTTTCTCTCTTGCCTTTGCTCATTTGTTTTGTTTCTTAAACTCCACATATGAGTTAAATCGCATGGTATTTGTCTTTTTCTGACTAATTTTGCTTAGTGTTATACTCTCTAGTTTCATCCATGTCATTGCAAATGGTAAAATTTCATTCTTTTTTATGGTTGAATAATATCCCATTGTATTAACATAATTCACATCTTCTTTATCCATTCATCTATCGATGGACACTTGGGTTGCTTTCACACCTTGGCTATCATATGTATCCCTTTGAATTACTGTTTTTGTGTATTTTGGGTAAATACCCAGTAGTGTGATTACTGGATCATATAGTAGTTCTCTTTTTAACTTCTGAGGAACCTCCATACTCAAATTTTAAAAAGCAGGTATTTACAGAATGGATTGTTTAAAAATAACATGATCTGACTATATGCTGTCTACAAAGTAATTGCTTTACACTCAAATACATACAGACTGAAAATAAAAGGATGAAGAAAGACACCCCACACAGACAACAACCAAAAGAGAGCTGAAATGGGTACACTGATATCAGACAAAATAGACTTTGAGACAAAAAATATTACCAGAGACAAAGAGATTTAATAATTTAATAATGAGAAAAAGATCACTCTAATTAGAAAACATAACNCACTGATATCAGACAAAATAGACTTTGAGACAAAAAATATTACCAGAGACAAAGAGATTTAATAATGATAAAAAGATCACTCTAATTAGAAAACATAATGATTATAATTATATGCCACCTAATGACAGAACCCCCAAATACATGAAACAAAAGCAGGAAGGATTTAATACAGAAACAGGCAATTCAACAATAATTGTTCCTGAGTTCAATAACCCACTTTCAAAATGGACAGAATACCTAGACTAAGCATCCATAAGGAAATTCAAAACTTGAACAACACAATGGGGCACCCAGGTGGCTCAGTCGGTTGGGTGGCCAACCAGCTCAGTTCATGATCTCACAGCTCACGGGTTCGTGCCCCGCATCGGGCTCTGTGCTGACAGCTCAGAGCCTGGAGGCATAAAACAACAAATTTGAAGCAACTGAAATCATATACAGTTTGTTCTCTGACCACAATGAAAATAAATTAGAAATCAATAATGGAAGAAAAACTATAAAATTTGCAAATACATGGATACCAAATAACCAATGTGTCAAATAAAAATTACAAGGGGGGGTACCTGGGTGGCTCAGTCAGTTAAGGTCATGATCTCATAGTTTGTGAGTTCAAGCCCTGAATCAGGCTCTGTGCTGACAGCTCAGACCCTGGAGCCTGCTTCAGATTCTGTGTCTCCCTCTATCTCTGCCTCTCCCCTGCTCACACTCTGTCTCTCTGTCTCAAAAATAAACATTAAAAAAAAATTTAAACTCCAACACCCTTTTGTGGCTAAAAAGAAAAACTTCAAATAGAAAGGAATAGAAAAACCACTCATTAAAAAAAAAAAGAAACATCTTCAATCTGATACACAGTGTCTACAAAGAACAGATAGCTTCAGTTTTTGTTACTGAAAGCTTTCCACCTTAAGATCAAGAACAAAACAAAGATATCTGCTCTCATCATTTACTTCTTTCTATTCAACATTATATTGGCAGTTCTAGCCAGGGAAATGAGGCACGAAAATGAAATAAAAGACATCCAGATTGGAAAAGAAGAATTAAAACTCTATTTGCAGATGACATGATCTTCTAGATGCAAAATCCTAAGGAATCCACAAAAATACTATTAGAGCTAATGAAAGAATTCAGCAAAGTTTCAAGGTACAAAATCAATATAAAAAATTGATACTATTTCTATAAATGTGCATGAACAATTCAAAAATATGTTTAAAAAACAATTCCATAAAATAGGAATAAATTTAACAAAAGTGATATACGATTTGTATGCTGAAAACTATAAAACATCATTGAAATACTTAAATAAACAAAAGGATATCCCAGGTTCCTGGACTAGAGGAATTAATATTGTTTAAATGGCAATATTCTCCAAATTGATCTACAAATTCAACTACAAATTCAATCTCAACTAGATTTTCTGCAAAAGTGGAAAACATGGAGCCTACAATTTATGTGGAAATGTTAGGAACCAGAGGAGCAGATTCACATTTTCTGATTTCAAAACTTACTACAAAGCTACAGTAATCAACAGTGTGGTTCTGGCACAAGGACAGATATACAGATCAATGGAAAAGGACTAAGAGTCCAAAACTAAACCAATATATTGGTTAATTGATTTCCAACAGGAGTACCAAGAAAATTTAATGTGCAAAAACAGTCTTTTCAACAAATAGCACCGGACAACTGGATAGTCACACGAAAAAGAATAAAACTGAACCTCTCTGGGGCGCCTGGGTGGCTTAGTCGGTTAAGCGTCCGACTTTCGCTTAGGTCATGATCTCGCGGTTCGTGGGTTCAAGCCCCGCGTCGGGCTCTGTGCTGACTGCCAGCTCAGAGCCGGGAGCCTGTTTCAGTCTGTGACTCCCTCTCTCTCTGACCCTCCACTGCTCATGCTCTCTCTCTCTCTCTCTCTCTCTCTCTCAGAAAAAAAAAAACAAAACTGAACTTCTCTGATATCATATATAACACTTAAGTCAAAATGGATCCAAGATCTAAATATAAGAGCTGAAACTAGAAAACTTAGAAGAAAACAGAGATAAAAATCTTCATGATCGTGAATTAAAAGAAATGGTTTCTTAGATGTAATACCAAAAGTACAAGGAACCAAAGAAAAAACAGATAAATTGGATTTCATCAAAATTAAAAAACTTTTGGGGCACCTGGGTGGCTTAGTCGGTTAAGCGTCCGACTTTTGCTTAGGTCATGATCTCGCAGTTCGTGGGTTCGAGCCCCGCGTCGGGCTCTGTGCTGACTGCCAGCTCAGAGCCTGGAGCCTGTTTCAGTCTGTGACTCCCTCTCTCTCTGACCCTCCCCTGCTCACGCTGTCTCTCTCTCTCTCTCCTAGAAATAAATAGAAGTTTAAAAAAAATTAAAAAACTTTTGTTCTTAAATGGATACTATCAAGAAAGTGATGGGGCACCTGAGTGGCTCAGTCAGTTAAGCATCCGACTCAGTTTCAGCTCCAGTTGCAACTGATCCCAGGGTCATGGGTTCAAGCCCTACCTCAGGCTCTGTGCTGACAGCATGGGGCCTGCTTGGGATTCTCTCTCTCTCCCTCTGTCTACCCCTCCCATGCTCTATCAAAATAAATAAATTATTTTTAAAAAGAAAGTGAAAAGACAGTGCACAGAATTAGAAAAATATTTCCAAAGCATGTATCTGATAGGGATCTAGTATCAAGAATATAAAGCAAATTCTTATAACTCAGTAATAAAAAGTCAAATAACCCAAATGAAAAATGAGTTAAGTATCTGAATAGACATTTCCCCCAATGAAGATATTCAGAATGAATAAGCACATCAAAACGTGTTCAAAACCTCTAAGTTGTTACGGGAAAGTAAATCAAAACCCCAATGAGATATCACTTCACAATCACTAGGATAACTACAATTTAAAAAACTGAAAAATACAAGTGTTGAGGAGGATGTGGAGAAACTGGAGCCCAAAACACTGCTGGTGGAAATACAAAACAATGCAGCTGCTTTGGAAAACAGTTTAGCAGTTCTTCAAAATAGTAAACAGAATTACACATGACCCAGTAATTCCACTCCTCGGTTCATACCCAAGAGAGCTGAAAACATACATTCACTCAAAAACTTGTACATGACTGTTCACATTAGTCGTAGTAGCCACAAAGTAGAAATAATCCAAATATCCATCCAGTGATGAATGGATACACAAATGCGGTCTATCTATACAATGGAATACTATGCAGCCATGAAATGGAATGAAGTATTGTTACATGCTACAACCTTTTGCTAAGGGTAAGAGGCCAGACACCAAAGTCCAAAACTAAGATATCCTTTAACAAACTGTGGTGTATATGCCCAATGGAATGTTACTAAGTAATGATTAAAACATAAACAGCTGACATGTGCCAACAATATGGATGAATTGCAGAGGCATTGTGCTGAGTCAAAGAAGCTAGTATCAAAAGGTTACCTACTGTATGATTCTACTTACATCATGTTCTCAAAAAAAAAACACAGTGATAGAAAACAGGTCAGTAGTTGGCAGGAATCGGGGGGAGTGAGTATAAAAGAGTAGCGTGAAATAAGGGAATTTTTTTAAGGTAATGAAACTGTTCTCTATCTGATTTTGGCGGCGGTTACAGGAATCTATGCACATGTTAAAACTCATAGGAATGTACACCCACAAAACAGAAACAAAAATCTTACCACAAACAGAAAGTAAAGAAACAAAAATAAATCACTCCTCTCCTAGCATGCACATTTTTTAGTAATTGATTAGAAAAACTTTTTGCAACTCAAAAGAGAACAATTTAACTGAGACTTATTTCAAAAATGAGCTAATCGATCCTGTATTTATTAAATCCAAATGTTTCCGATGGGAAGATTTAATATGCTATACCAGAAAGAGGTGCATGCTATATACTGAAGTACAAGAATTAATTGTTCAAGCTTGGATGCGGAAAGGAAAATTAAAATTCCATGTTTATGATATAATGTCAAGCTTGGAGGAAAAAGGCATTCTTGTAGATTGAATTGAAAGGCCCTTGCAAACATTTCAATTACCTGATAAAAGAAGAAATAAAAAGAGGAAAAAATAGGGTCACAACTCCATCCTATCACAGTGAAAGTGTCCCTCTTTTAAAATCCAAATGCTCCCCTCAAGCTTCTAGAAGATGGTGTTTCCATCTTAAACAGCCACTCCAAATCATTCTCCCCAATCCCCACTGACAAACTTTTGGTTTCAAGACAGACAAGTCCCAGCCTGCTACTTCTTAACTGACTCCTGAACAGAAACTTGAGAACAGCCAGTTCCCAAGAACCCCCTCTCAAGGATGTTCCAGCATGTGAACCCCATACCCCTCCAGTGCCTCTCCATCTTTCTATCCTTGGCAGCCTAACACCTCCAGAGAACCACATGCGCTCCCACATTTCCATGCTCTCTTCCATCACTCCATCTGACTTCGTCACTTATTTTCCATGAAACCAGTCCTCCAATGGCCCCCGACAACCTCCATGTGGTGGAATCTAAAGGTCGCATTTCTGTTTTTTCTCAGCTTCTCAGATGTCATCAACCTAGTTGGACACACGCTCCTTCTAGTCATATTTTCCACTCAAACTCCTTAACTATATTCTCTGGGTTTCCTATTATCGGGCCACACGCTGTTAGTTTCCTTTACTGGCTCTGCCTGCTCCTCTGGGCTTCTAAATAGTAGAATTCCTCAGGGTCCAGGAGAAATCCCTAATTTCTCCACACTCTCCCTCTTTGTTGCCCATTACTCTTCCTGCTCCCAATGCCATCTGTATGTACCTGCTCACCTTGTTTCACCAACCCAACCTCCTGTGGGCTTCAGGACACTTTCTAATTGGTCCATGAGATCTGAGTTAACATTGCATCAAAAAGAGTGTTCTGTGGGAAGACCAGCTTGAGAAACATGACCCTTTCCTTCTAAGCAGAAAAACAAGTATGTCAAAAACATTCTTAGGAAAAATAAACCAATCAACTAGTTCTCTTCCCTATTTTCACTCCAGTTATTTCACAAGACTTGTACCACCTGTTCTTCCTCCTTTACTGAAATTTAGTCCTGGATGATATGAAACAGAACTTACTACTTTACTCCTAGGTAATTCCCAAGAATGCCTGCCTCATTTCCTTACCAGGGTGCAGAATGAGAGAAGCAGCAAGGGTAAGGGTCCACAGGCTCACTAGTGTTGCAACCTCAGTTCTTCATGGGCCATGGAGACACTGATGAAAAATGGAACCCCCTCTTCAGAAAAATGAACACATACACAAGACCCAAGCTTCTGTGTAAAATGTCAAGGGCCCAGTCCCTCAAGCTCATTGCCTAACCCATGGACTCAAGCTCAATGTTCCATACTGTGGATTGTTGGGGGTCCTCCTGACTGACCGAGACCTCCTTTCTCTCAGGTTTCCCATGTTCGCCCCTAGCATTATAACACACTACACCCAATGAGAATGACAGTACACACCATAACTGAGACCTCTCAGCCCACAGATCAGCCCAGCAGAAGCCACAGATCCATTCACTGAACAAATATTTCCTGAGCTCATCCTACCTTCCAGGTGCTGTTATACTTGAAGATAGAACTCGATGATTGCTTCCCTCAGGAAGGGATATCCTTGATACTGGGTGATCAGCAGTATCATTTGACAGCATTTGAGACTCCATTCCAAAAAATCAAGATTTTACAACACCTCTACAGCCTTCGAAATTAGAAGCTATGGAGTCAATGTGAGGGTTGACCAAAAAAAAAAAAAAAAAAAAAGGATGAGTTGAAATAGAAGCCACATGTCCTTCTAAACAAATGAAGGGATGCTCATCCCCTTGGCTCACCGCTCCCAGGAGAAATCTAGCCTCTATTACCCAAGTGAGAGTCACACATTCCTGCCCAGCATGCCTACAGTCACAGCCATCTGGTATGATGGCCTTGTGCCCACTCAAAAGATAACAAGCCAGTTTCAAATGGTAAAGAAACCTAAAAATAAAGATGTAAAAACAGAGCCCCTAAAAATGAGCCAAATTATACTTCCTCAGAAAACTCATCCTCTGATGATAAATCAAGTCCAAAAGTCTCATTACAAAGAATTGTAATGTTAGACAGTAGGATTAGTTCCACGAAGGAAGGCTATATGCCAAAGCTGTTTTGTAATTCACTTAATTACAGACCTCTATACTTGCAAATTACATTTTTGTGTTTCAAATAGCAAAAAAAAAAAAAAAATTAAGGCGCTGTCTAAGCTCTACCAATAGGAAAATGGTTACATAGATTAAGTTCAGAAAATAGAGTAATATGCAGCCATTAAAAATAACTGGATAAAACTATATTATCTTAATAAAGTATAATTATATTATATGCCTGGGTAACTCAGTTGGTTAAACGTCCAACTTCAGCTCAGGTCATGATCTCACAGTTCGTGAGTTTGAACCCCGGGTCAGGCTCTGTGCTGACAGCTTAGAACCTGGAGTCGGCTTCAGATTCTGTGTCTCCCTCTCTCTCTCTCCTCCTCCCCCACTCACGCTCTGTCCCTCTCTCTCAAAGATAAACATTAAAAAGCTACATTACTCAAGTGATATGTGTTGTTTTATCTGCCCAAAACTCCATTTTTTTCTTTTTTTTATGTTTTTTTTTTTTTAATTTATTTCTGAGAGAGAGACAGCATGAGCAGGGGAGGGTCAGAGAGAGAGGGAGACACAGACTCTGAAACAGGCTCCAGGCTCTGAGCTAGCTGTCAACACAGAGCCCGATGCGGAGCTCGAACCCACGAACAGTGAGATCATGACCTGAGCTAAAGTCAGACACTTAACCAACTGAGCCACCCAGGCGACCCCCAAAGCCCCATTTTTCTTATAAATTCTTCTTCGTCCCATGTGATTCTACTTCAAACTTCCAATCATACCCTTTCTACATGTTCCTCCCACCCCAGCGACTAGGATCTTTCCAGGGATAGGAATCATAACATGAAATAAATCTACTGGAGTCTCCCCTAGGATTTTCCAACCTGCAAAAAGCAAAGGCCTCTCACATGTCCAGTTAAACGGCTATGAGCACATGAGCTCCCAAGAGCTTTAAGAACAACTCCACATAAAGGTAGGGTGTGTATGTGTGTGTGTAGTGTGTGTGGGCACACACACACTGCACACACCTAGGAATATAGACACAGAAAAGCTATAGCTCACATAGTTTATAATAGGGTAGAAGGCAAAGGAAGAGGAAATTCTAGTTTATAAAATTCAAAGGAAGTTTTAGGATTATTGGTGGTATTTTTCTTTCTCTTTAATATGTTTTAAATTAAAGGAAAGCTACCATAGTTTATCACTGACAGTACCCCAAGTTGCATTCAATAACTTTGCTTATGAGTCAGTTATTTGGAACTAGGAACATATTTTTCCAAAGAAACCATTATATAAACAGCTGAGGTTAGATCCCAAGCCAAACCCATAAATGCTTATTTAAATCATAATTTACTTTGGGGAAACTACATTTTTTTAAAGTCCTTCCTAGGTGCCAGACATTATGTCTTCTAAAACATTAACTCATTTCTTTCTCAAAACAGTCCCTGATGGGGTTTTATTTCCTGAAATGAGAGGCTGTCAGGCTTATGATAACCTGCCACCTAGAGTGTCAGGGTGGGTCTTCATTTGGTTTCTCCCATAAACATACCTACAACTATGACATTCCCAATTAAGCATTCCAAGGGGGAGAGAAAGCAGAGCTCCCTTCTGCTGGAGACAAGTCTCTCAATCAACATGTGCTCTGGATTCTGATTTTCCACTGGTTTCCTCATTACCTCTCTCTCCCTTTCTCTTTCTTAATTATCTGTACGAAACCACACAACACCATTAAACCCAATCCTGCCTCTTCCTAACGTCAGCTTCCATTCCCACCTACCTGTCTTCCACCTTCCCACCTATCTCCACCTCTTAATTTCCCCTCACACCATCCAGCTTCTGCCCCCACTGCTCTAGCTTGTCCTTGATCCCTTCCTTGCCAAACTTAGCGGACACATTTTGATCCCAAAATGTTCTGATCTCTATGCAACCGAGGACACTGCTGGCCATGTGTCCCACTGATACTGTGACACTTTCCTTTGGTACTCCTCCCACTTCTTGGACCACTCCTCCATCTCCTGTTCTCATTTTCACTTCCAGTTTTCCTTACAACACCATGGTTCTCTGCACTTCTGTTCTCAGCCACAGTTACTCTCACCATACATGCTTTTCTTGGGTAACTGTGTCTCTACTTCCATAGGCTGCACCATCACCACTGAGGCAAAGATTCCCACATCTTTACTGAGAGAACGTATCAAGAAAGACCCAGGTGTTCACCTCAGGAGTCTCAGGTGACTCCGTTCTAATAATCCCAAGATGAACTCAAGATCGATTCCTAATCTCTCCTCCTGGCTCCGTTCCCAGTGCATTTTAGAAAGGCCACATGACCATCATCACACCAATCTTCAGACTTCCAAATGCTCTCCCGTGCATTCTCCTCTTTAATCCTCACTGAGAACCTGTGGATGGGTATGAACAGGCACCGTGTATTAAGAGTAGCCAGGTTTTGTTTTCATCAGGTATGGTTAGAAATGCAGACACAAAGTGCCTATCGTCAAGGAAGAAGTTTGACTCACAGTTGCCTGGAAACAGAAGGCACAGCACACCACAGAGTCACATGATGAAGCACCAGGGTCAGGCAGGGGGCAGTGGGAGAGGGGGAAGTGTGGGCACAAGCCTTTGTTGTGGTTTCCATGGGAAGGATCAGGTGAGGCAGAGTAAACAGACTTAGGAATAGCTAGTTTGAAGGATTTCAGTGGGCCCTAGATGAAGGGGCTATCCCCAGTTGTCTGGTAACTGACCCCGGGGTGGATAAAGCAGGTGGATAGGTAGATAGTGGCCCACAGTATGAGAGCCCAATACACAGGGTGGGTGGGGATCTGCAGTCTGGATTGGTTGCTTTGTACTTCAGAGACATTTGCAGGCAAGTCATTTGCTAACTCTAGGAATTAGCTAGTGCTTGGAGCGGGCATCCCACCAAGGTCAGCAAGGCCCCAAAATGTCAGAGCATCAGAATGTAGAAAATAAGGGGCGCCTGGGTGGCTTAGTCGGTTAAGCGTCCGACTTTCGCTTAGGTCNAAAAAAAATTAAAAAAAAAAAAGAATGTAGAAAATAAAAAGACATGATTAATACACATCAGTTCCCTGTCTTACACAGAATGACATCTAGAGACATTCGCTGATTTGACATATGTTCAAGTGGGCTAGTATAAATCCTGTCTTAAAGTTTACACAGCATTTACAACCATCACCACATTTTAGATCTCAGAGGAACTCTGAAGCATGGTGGCTCTGTGCCCATTCTGCATCTAAGAAAATGCAGGGGAAGGAAGCAGGCAATTTTATCTACCAATGATTTATTTAATAAACATGTTTGAAATGCCTACTTTTTTCACCAGGACTCCTCACAAACATTACAAACTTTGAAACTAACCATGAAATTTAAAGAAATTCAGAATTCCACATTAGAAGCACTTACTACTTGGAAATAGGCAACTATGGGGTAAAAGCATCTTCTACTTTAAGGAAAGACTGGGAGACCAAGGGTCTGGAGCTTGAAAGAAAAAAAGCAAGGCCAACCTGAGGAGAACAAAACATGGGGGTAGGAAGGGCCAGGGGATCAAAAGTTGTCTGAAATGTTCCATTTTTAATGTTTATCCTACATTACAGAGAGGAGTCCTAAATTTATTTCACTACACTGGAATCTAGAGAAAATATTTTATTCAGAAAACATCACAGAACAAAAAGCTCAGGAAGTGATCTGTGTTTACAAAAACTTTCAAGTACACTTTAATATATTCTGCAAGGATAAAATGTAGTTATACAAGGAGACAGTGGTTCCTAACTTGTGGTATTCACAGCCCAGATACACTACTAAAAAAAATTCACTTGATGATTTAGGCATCCATTCAGAATCGTAGGCAGAAAACATGGTCATACCTTCCTGCTGGCAGACATACAAAACTGATGCATCCCACACACTTGTTTTAGTAGCTCCAACACCAGCTGTTCTAGCAACTTCTGAGAGAAGCTGCAATCACGGACTGACTGCTGGTCACTGATGTGCCAAACAGTATCACCTTCTAACCTAAAACTAAAATCTCACCTTGACAAATGGGCTGACCAAATTAAGTTAGCCAAACCAATGTTTACACCTGAGTTTTCATTTTGAAAGCTTTCCATATATGCTGTAATATCAAATAAGGATTTGTATTATTTTAAGAAAACAGGAGAGCCCACCCATAGGATTTATCCCTATAAGAATACAGAATCCCAGGTCTTCCCAAGAATTAAAAGCAATTCTCAGATTGAAAAACTTATAAAATACATAAATTCCACTAGCATTTCACCAAAAAAATGAATAAAAGACATTAAGTAGAAGGACCAAAATTATAGCTAAGATTCTCAACTATACAATTGAAACTCGGTTATACATTTACTACCCAAAGACAGCAGACCCTTCCATACTACTCTGACATAGGAGCAAGGGGAAGTTAACATGGCACTGAGTACATGTTATATGTACTGCCTACAGCCTATTTCAGTTAATTCTCTCTGCCTGTGGATTTCCCACAGATAGCCTTCTTATCACCACTCCACAGTTGCAGAAATGGAGGCGCGGCGACCCGCCCAAGGCTACTCAGGCAGTAAGTGCTAAGCAGGTCTAAAGAAGCCTCAGCTCTTTTGGGGTGTATCACATCTATCAGCTTCTGAATCCACAGCACACCAAACTTCAACTCTCCAAAAATGTTTAAACCAACCTGTTACTCTTGTATCATAAAAAGTATGCATTTTGGATGCAGTAAGCAGGAGTGACTTTAAACCTATCAGACGTCAGGACCATAAAGAGATGCTGTAGACTGCTGATGTACTGGTAACCAGTGGGGAAGGGAGCAGTACCTAGAGAAGTGACCAGGGACACAGCCACTGGACTAGACTCAGGGACAAGAAATACCTCTTCATTCTTTCCTAAATGAAATACTTAACAAAGCTCCCCCTGTCTGCCTGGAAAGAAATTCAATTTCATACATAGTACAAAATTCCTAAGCAGTTTATGCAGCCAGAAAGTCTGGGGAAAGGTCCATCATGGTCACCACTGAGCCTCTTGTATTCCAGGTCTAGATGGTCCATTCCAAAGGGATTCCGTCTTCACGCACCTATGATCATCCTCACCACGGAACACACCCTTCTCAAATGAGCTGGCTGACATTCCAACTGAAAAACAAGAGGTTGGCATTTCTCCCCTATAGAAAGGGAACCTCCCACTTGGGCAGACAGAGGCTCAGTGTTCTCTTTGAGAGGAAAAAGAGAGGAAATATTACTCCTATCTCAGCAATGAGCCACCAGCAGACCACAGTGAGCCCAAGCAATGAGAAACAGAACAGCATTTGAAGCCAGTTGTGCTATGCCGGGGCCCAGGACTCTCCATAACTCAGGAACTTAAGATGCATTAGGCTGAAGTGTATGCTACTGCCCAAAGTGGACAATGTGTGACCCACAAACATGGCAACTGTGTACATTAACCCCAAGCCCACAGTAGCACAAGTACCCCCTTGGTTTAAAATAAAAGTGCTTTCATGGGAATGTTCGAGCCAACTAAACTCTGGCTCCAATCTCCTAGTTATAATCCTAAATACTAGGAATTGATTTCTGCATTAGGGTCTTTAGGAGGATGGATTTTCACCTATCTAAAAAGGGTTTCATGGCAATAGTATGTTAGACTTTATAAATGTGGCTCATGAGTTTCAAAACCTAAAATGGAAAACTGAGCTCCCAGGATACTGTGATTACTGGTTTGTACTCCACTCTTTTATTTATATCCCTTCTTGCTCTTAAAAATATTTAAGGGGTTTTATTTCACCATGAATAAAAGGGATCATTAGCAACAGAACAGTAGTAAAGGATAAAGAATTATACTTCTTAAATGTCTATAAATGACCCAGATTAGGTGTCCAAGTTTGGAAGATATTTAATCTCTTTCAGCGATGAAATGCCAACATAGTAAGAACAAATCCCCAAAATTCTTTTAAGAGCTGAGGGCTTATTTATTTTTAGTAGCAGATGAGTTAAATCTCTGGCAGTCTTAGTCCATCAGAGAGTCCCCTACACACACACACACACACACACACACACACACCATGGTAAGCACATTGCAAGGCATCATGGAGAAGTAACCTTAACTGTACCTCAATGATAGTTAAGTTTTCTGAGGCATGGTTACCACACCAAGACTAGAGTCAAAGTTTTCACTGGTCCAGACAAAATGAGAAAAATAAAAGCAATTCCAGGGGAGATACGGGGATGGGGAGAGAAGGACCAGTATATATAGCCTAATGGAATGAATGAATGATTGAATGGACAAAAGTACACAGTTCACTTATCAAAAGTCAAGAGATGAACTTACTACATGTAAAAAACTATCCTTAAAAATAAAGCTAACCTTTAACCTGAGATTAAAGGTTAACCTTTATAACTTGCCCTTATTAAAATAAGTTGTTTTTAATGTAATGAAATGATATGATAGATCACAGTTTCAATCTGAAAGAACAAAGTTAGCAGCCTTATGTTGGACACCAAAATATTCTTGAACTTTTACTATACGACAAAATATGACAGCGTGGGAGCCACTGCTTTGGAGCACTGGTTATAACACTTTTAAGAGGAGTTGGAATCAGAAATGCATAGTCTGGCCAGAAAGCATCCCCTGAACACAGGGTTGCAGACCCAGTAGGCAACCTGCCCAACGGCCACGTTTCCTTCTTCCTCATAGACACATCACCAGCTTTGTGTGGGTTGTCCATCCTTTTCCTATGTGACTCAGGGTCAAGTAAATCTACCTCTAGATCCAGGGAAGGGTTACTAATTAGCCCATTCCCCTTGACTGTGATTGCTTTGGGGATGACCATTGAGACATGAGGGGAAATCTGATGAAAGGCTCCTGGGAAAGATTTCTTTGCCGTGAAGAAGAGACACAGAAATGAGCACTCTCTCTCCTACTGCACACGGTCATCTCTGATTGCAATACCTAGAGCTACAGCAGCCATCCAGCCTGAAGACAAGCCAAGATGTTCATAACAGCAAAGCAGAATGATGAAAAGCACCTGGGTCCTTGACGATGCCACTCAGGCACTAAATTAACAACCTGGACATCCTCTGTTATGTATTGGACTGTGTCTTCCAAACACCAGTATGTTGAAGTCCTAACCTTCCAGACCTCAGAAAGTGACCTTATTTGGAAAGAGGGCCTTAGCAGATTTAACCAGGTTAAAATGACACCCTTAGGTTGGGCTCTAATTCAGAATGTCTGGTGTCCTTCTAAAAGGGGGAAATTTGGACACAGACGCACACAAGGAGAAGGCAATGTAAGGATGGAGGCCGAGATTGGAGCAATGCAGCTGCAAATACAGCAATACTGAGGACAGACAGCCACCACCAGAAGTGGAGAAGACACAAGGAATGGTTCACCCATAGTCTCAGAGGGAACATGGCTTCCTGACACCTCGATTTCAGACATCTAGCCCCCAGGAGTGTGAAAGAATAAATCGCCTTGTTTTAAGCCATCCAGCCAGTGGAACTTTGTAAAGGAAGCTAGTAAACTAAAAGACCTTCCTCCATCTAGACTTCTTACTCTGAAATAACATTTTTCTTCTGCTTCAGCCATTTGGAATTGAAGATGCCTGTGCGTGCAACTGAAAGCAACTTAACTGATATGAGTTCTTAGCATTGGTACTGATCCCAAGAAGGAGGGGCCACCAAACAGAGAAAGCATCCACAAGGAGCAAACATCCTCTACACCCGCCCGTATAACCACCCAGCATCAACATCTTCCCTTGCTCCCAAACTTACACTTCCAAACACAAACTACTGCCCCACACATAATGCCATGATCCTTCTGAAACCCAAAGCACACTACATAAACTCTAGTTCAAGTGCAGGGTCTTGAATAATGTCTATCTCTCCTTCAGTTTCCTCCTGATTCTTCTTTTAAGACTAATTTAGAGATAAACTTGTAAACTGAGGACCAGCAATGCACCGTGTATAAAATATATGCAAAATCCAACTACTTCTCCTCAAGCCCAAGACACAGTCATCTCTCTTTGGGTCAATGCAATAGCCTCCTAACTGGTCTCCCTGCCTCCCCTCCTTCAAAGTACTCACAATAGAACCACCAGCATGACCCTATTAGAACAAACATAAGTCATCTTCCTCCTCTTCGCAGAAACCTCCAATAGCTCTTGTTTCTTCCACAGAAAAAGCCAAAATCCTCTCAATGACTTATATCATTTCCTACTGCTGTCCCTCTTCTTCACTCCACTGTAGGCTATGCTGTCCTTTGAACAAACCAAGGAGGTTCCAGCCTCAGGGCCTTTGCACTTGCTCTGCCCCTGTCTGAAATGCCCTTCCCCAGGTACCTGCCTCGCTCATTCCTTCACCTCTTCAGGTCTCTACTGAAACATCACCTCATCAAGGAGACCCTCCCAATCCCCTCTCCACTGACCCTTCAGACCCTCTCTCCTGGCTTTATTTCTTTTTCTCAACACTTATCACTATGCATTTTACCTACTTTTCATGTTTATTATCTGTGTCCTCCACTAACATGTATGTTCCATGAGGGTTAAGGATCTTTGTCTACTCTGCTACATCCCACAGCAGTGTCTAGGGAGGGTCTCCCACACATGTGAACGAGAGAAAGAAGAGGTGCTCATGAATGTGGTTATTTAGACCACAAAACGTGGTCTCCTGCTTTGTACCAGCCATATATAGGCTGGGAAGATCCACACTTGGAGTAAGCAAAGAGTCAGATCCAAAAGGGTTGGGGTTTTGCCAAAAGAGTTTGATGAAGTAAGAGAAGAGCAAGAGAGGTAAAGGGGAAAACAATGGAAGTATGATAATGATTGACCTCAGAAAGCAAGTTGGAAGAAATGATGTTGCCTAAGGAAGGGGATAAGGACATGTGAGAACAAAAGACATTGAAAGATAAAGAATCAATGGATTACAGATCAATGTGGGATTTAAGCTCTTTTTGGAGGAAGTACACCCACACTGATAAATTTGGTGTAATCTAAAATTGTCTGTCTCTCCTTGGCTTAGCACCCTTAGATTCCACTCATGCATACATTAGCCAAACTTGCATCTATGTAAATCAGCAAAATCCAACTGTAGCTGGTATGTAAGCTTTCTCCTTGTGGACTCTGTAACAGCAGTTACACTAACCTGCCCTGCTGGGGTCTGATTCAAGTCTGGATAATGATAAGGGGCAGTGGATATAAGTGTGAGGAAACTGGATTCCCAGGTGAGGTGTTCATGTGAGAGGCACTGGGATCTGCTCTGGTTGGCAAAGATGGCTGAGCAGGAATTGACTGTGGAGATCATCTTCCAAACCTTCCTCCACATTCCAACACAGTCTTCCTTAACCTAGAGCCAGGCAAGGCTGTGAACATACCTGCTGGTGTGATCAGCAACCAGAGGGGTCATACTTTGAATCGCCCCATTCCACTGTTTTAGCGTACACACACACACACGTACACACACACACCCCAACCTTTCTTTCAGTGCAATCACAGAAATTCCTTCATGCTCAGGCTATGGTGAGAACAGAACGTTGAAGACTCTAGCCTCACCCTCCTTGTTCTCCAAACTGACCAGCTCCCCCTCCCCCAGTGCTTGACTTCCTCAGGCACTTCTTACTCTTCCAGCCCCCATGGTTGCCTTCAATGCCTTCAGGCTCACCTCTTGCTTTGGATGATCAGAGGTAACAATCTGAATACCTGCCACCCCTCCACCTGCCACAGACTGCCAGAAATCCATCACTCAATCTTGGCTGAACTTCCTGGCCTTCTGCCCTAGCCTGGGTGAATTCCCAGACACAGATGCCCTCCCTCCATTGCCCAGATTGTAGATTCCCCATGTCCACTTCTTACTCCCACCTGGCATTATTCTGGGCTTTTGTCTGCAAGCAATAGAATACAGGTTGGCTGAGCAAAGTGGAAAATGTAATTTACCTAAAGAATATTAGACGGTTTACAAAATCCCTAGGAAGGCAAAAGGAAATCCTGAGGGCTAGAAAACCAAGAACAATGCCCACAATCCTGCCTGGGGCAGGATGGGACTCCATGCTGGCTCTGAGCAGCAGACTACAGATGGCACTCCTAGAGCTGGACACAGGCACGCCCTCACGCCACAGCAGGTCCGCCCAGGAAGCCCACCGTGCCGCAGATGCTTGCTGCCACCACTGCTCTCACTTGTCCCTTTTCTCCCAAGAAAAGGTCTAGGTAAGTGTGGCCAGTGCAGTCCAGTTGCTCAAGTACACTGTGGCCTCAAGGGGACTGCGTGGTCTGAGTCCTACCTGGCAGCTGAAGCCCATGGCCCATTGGCTACCTCCACTCCACCCTTTCTGACACTCTAGCTTTCCTGGGAACCATACCCACAGTCTTCCAGTTTAGATGAAAAAAAAAAAAGAGAGAGAGAGAGACCTCAAAGAGTCCACTGGAGGGCATTCAAATGCAAGCCTGTCAACTCTGTTTTCACCCACCAAGGCTGGATGAAATGGTTTCTAGGCACCAGCCAAGAGAGAGGGGAAACATCATGCTCAAAGAAGGAAACCAAGCCAATATAAGTATATATGTGTCTACTTTTACGGCAATACAGGCATCTTAAAATAATATACCAAGAGAGCTACAACATATCAGGAGAGAAATGATTAAGACTTTGCTTGCTACCTATAATTACCTGACATCATAAAAGTAATTGCCAACTCTTCCATCACCTTGTTCTTTAGCATTTAAGATGTCATTTATAAAATGGTGTAACCCTACAAAGTGCACATGTGATATCCTCTAAATAATGTGATCAAGAAAGTGCCAAAGCCAACCAGGGCTCATAGAAGTGATACCACTGGAAATTTTAGCAGTTTTCTCTGAAGAGAAGCATAAAAAAACAACCTTTACAATTAGTGAAAGGTAGGAGCACCTGGGTGGCTCAGTCCATTGAGCATCCGACTTCGGCTCAGTAAGTTCGAGCCCAGTATTGGGCTCTGTGCTGACAGCTCAGAGGCTGGAGCCTGCTTCAGGTTCTGTATCTCCCTCCCCCTCTGCCACTCCTCCCTCTATCTCTCCAAAAAGTAAATTAAAAAACATTAAAAAATAAAACAAAATAGGTGAAAGGTAGACAAGAAATTAGTCCTACAACCTTGAATAGTTATCTTAAATGATATTCTAGAAACCACTGAACTGGACATAGCATCTGTCTGAAAATATGAGGAAAATATTTTTTTAAATAACAAAGCCCATTAAAAAGAATCCAGCTGGCATCTCAAGAAGACATGGACAGAGCAGTTCTTGGACATTGACATGACTCCTGGCCTGATGATCATAAACCACCAGGTATTCACAGACCTATACTGACTATAAAAGGCATCACAAATTGGCAAAGGCCCACCGGACCCACTTCTGGAAACCAGTGGATGCAGAGCAGTATGTCTGCAGGAATCAAGGCTCCTTTCACCTGTTCACTGGCTTGTTCTGTAAATCCCTACTGAGCACCCGCTGTGGCCCAAGGATATCTTAGAGGCAGGGTAGACACACCTACCTAGACCCCTGCCTCAGGTTGTCTATGCTCCAGGGATGAAGACAAAACATCAGTGGAACTGAATTTCAGATAGTTAAAACAGTTTAACAGAAGATAAAGCAAACAAGAAGAGAGGACAGCGCAGGAATGCAGGCCTAGGTAGGCCAGGACTGGGGACTGGGATACTTATAACAGCAAGAGGAGGGGTCCGAGGTCAAGGACAGCCTCTCTGAAAGCAACCAAAGGGGAGATATGAAGTATGAAAAGGAGTTACGAGAACTTGGGAGTCCAGCTTCAGAGCAGGATTATATACTTTAGTATTAGAAAAGAGGAATGAAATGTTTTCTAGACAGAGGAAAGAACAGGCATAAATGTCCTATAACTGGAGGGAACAAGCAGAGGTTGTTTTTTTTTGGGGGGGGGGTCGTTGAGAAGCTACCATAGCTGGGCACAGAAACCACACAGGAGCTGCACAGGATGGTCTAAGGGCTGGACCACAGAGCCCGGAGACCAGCAGAAGACCAGGTACTTTATCCAGGAACATCGGGAACTGAGAAAAGTAGGTATTGCCTTCCTGACTGGGGCAGACGTGATCAGAATGATCACACATACATGAAAGCAAAACAGGTCCTCAAAGAAAAATTCATCTTTTATTCTTTTATAGCTTCCTGAATTAGGTGCGTCTCATGTATTTGCTTTCAATTGGTGAGGTGCACTGTATTTTTATCTCATTCACATAATGTTTCTAATGTCTTGCTTTTTTTAACTGTTAAATCTTTGAATTGTTTAAAATTTAATATTTTTTTAAAAGTGTAAGTGTACAGTTCTGTGGCATTAAGTACACACTGACAGTGTTGTGTACCCATCACCACCATCCATCCACAGAATTTTTTCACCCTGCAGAACTGAAACTT
Source organism: Crocuta crocuta (assembly GCF_008692635.1). Classification (NCBI taxonomy): domain Eukaryota; kingdom Metazoa; phylum Chordata; class Mammalia; order Carnivora; family Hyaenidae; genus Crocuta; species Crocuta crocuta. Next base: position 7,944,355 of record NW_027529641.1, on the reverse strand, counting down.
AAAACCCCTCATACACTAATGCCCCAGTCCCCCCACCTGCAACCCCCAACTTTCTGTCTCTATGAATTGGACAACTCTAGGAACCTCATAAGTGGAATCATACAGTATTTGTCTTTTTGAGACTGGCTTATTTCACTGAGCATAATGTCCTCCAGGTTCATCCACGTTGCAGCAGGTGTCAGGATTTCCTTCCTCTTTAAGGCTGAATAATATTCCATTGTGTATATAGATCCCATCAGTGGACACTGGGGATGTTTCCATCTTTTGGCTATTGTGACTAACGGTGCTGTGAACAGCAGATACAAATGCCTCTTCTTCAAGTTCCTGCTTTCAATTCTTTGAGCTATTTACCCAAAGTAACNGAGAGAGAGAGAGAGAGAGAGAGAGAGAGAGAGAGAGACTGAGAATCCCAAGCAGGCTCTGCAATGTCAACGTGGAGCCTGACATGGGGCTCAAACTCTTGAACCACGAGATCATGACCTGAGCCAAAATCAGGAGTCAGATGCTTAACTGACTGGTCACCCAGGTGCCCCTCACAGTGACTTCTTACTTTTAAAGACACNATACAATAAAAGCTGGGTGCAGGCTGAGCAAATGATAACCATGTCCCCTGCAGCTGTATAAACCAGAGGACTCCCACTGTGCCTCTGAACCAGAAGCAGACTCCAGCTCCCAAAACACCGCCAGAGGCTCACACTGCTACTGACACAGGTCACGGCCTTGATTCCAGTACATGACCTACCTGGTCTTTGAAACTTGATGAGGAGATAGTTTTCATTTCCCTTTCAAGTTATCTAGTGATGAAAAAAATAGCTGTTTGACTTTTTCAAAGAATTTAAAATTTAGCTTTAGAAACCCATTACACATCTCAGGAAAGAGAGCAAAAAATTCCCTCCTCCAATTTTTTTTTTTCAAATCTGCAATCTGTCTAAATTTCATAATGAAGGTGACCAACAAGGCTGTCTTGATTTCAGTAGCAAAACAGTCTCAAATTTTCATCGCCTTTCTTTGTTTTTTATTTTTTATTAGCACTCAGATTTTCTATAAATGAAGGTCAACTTCATTAGAGGTATTTACAAAACATATTACATTAAAGATAACTTTTAGGGGTGCGTGGGTGGCTCAGTTGGTTAAGTGTCTGACTCTCAATTTTGGCTCAGGTCATGAACTTGCAGTTCATGAGATCAAGCCCTTTGCTAGGTTCTGTGCTAACAGTGTAGAGCCTGCTTAGGATTCTCTCTCTCCCTCAAAATGAAAAAATAACTTTTAAATATTTTTATTTCATATATTTTATATAAATTTGTATTTGCTTTATTAAAATATTTTTATTCTGAATAATTTGATTCAGTACAATTAAATATTAAAAATTGATACATGGCCCTTTAAGGAACTTATTAATTTTGTAAAATAGAGTAATATTGCAGAAGGAAGAATTAGAACATTCTCCAAGCCAGATAAACAGATATTAGAGAAAGGACATTTGCAGATTAAGTATTAACTGACACATGGAGCAAAATAACTCATGGTTAGTGAATGGTGGGTGCCAGGGGCTGGGGGAGGGAGGAATATTGGGTTGTTGTTTCATGGGTATGGAGTTTCAGTTTTGCAAGATGAGAAGAGTTTTGGAGGTTTGTTTCACAACAGTGTGAATGTACTTAACACTATCAAATTGTACGCTTAAATGGCTAAGATGGTACATTTTATGCTATGTATATTCTACCATAATTTTTAAATTACTTTTAATTTTTTCATATTAAAAATTACACATTGTGTTTTGAATACAGAGTGCTAGCCGGGACCAGCCACTGGTCAGCAGGAGAAGACTGCTCTGGAGTTGGCTAGGATTAAGGAAAACCTTCACTATAATTACTTCTAATTCCTCAGGAAAATCAGCAGAAGAAACCTTTCCTGGAGTAAGGTGTTATGTCTGCTTTGGAGCAGAAAAGGAACAGTAGTGAATTTTCCTCAGTCTAACCCCAAAGTTTCTTCACACGTTAACAGTCCTGATGTTGAGATGCCTCATACAATTACCCTCAAAAGAAATCTGCTACCTGCCAAGCAGAAGTGTAAGCTGAGACACAGTCATGACTACCTATCCAGGTATAAACTTAACCAGGCACAGAAAGTATCACTTCATAGTGACACATCTGCATTGGTGGTACCAGGTGGTTGAATTTGAACTTAAATCTGAATACCTACTGTCCCAATGAATGTCTTCAAAAAGATTATACAATGATAAAGGACTAAAACTAAGCATTACTGTGTGAGCAGACGGTTGCCTTTCACATGGCTAAGCTGTACAATTAAAATAAACTACAACTGTGAAATCTTTTGGGTACATCATAAAATGTTCAAAGTCAGGACAGGTTGATGGGACTGACTGATGCACTGTGACATTTCTCTGTCCAAAGTTCCAGCTGACTTTCCAGAACAGCTGTTTAATTTCCACAGATACATAAGGCAATTATGGAAAAAGTAAAAATTCAGAGCTTAACCAAAGAGGAAATGCAGGCTTCTGGTAATTTGCAATATGCCTTGACTTTACGCTGTCAATCCCAAAAGGGTACAATAAGTCAAGAACATAAGCATGGAAAAAGAAAAGCTTTTTGATAAAGCTGCAAATATAACCATCAATGGCCAAAAAGATAACAAAAAATATGCATATATATACTATGAATGAGAAGAGAGCTTACAACTCAAACTTTGTAATATTGAAGATGAAATGCTATCACATTGGAGAATAAATGTAACCACCAATGAATGGTTAGATATCCTACGGAAAATACATTTAGTATAGTATTTTCCTTTTTCTAAAAAGATGCTGGTTAATAAAGAGTGGTCTTTGTAATAGAAGGTATACAACAGGTTTTATGCTACAGTAACTTATGTGATGATCCAAGTCATTTATTTCACAATGAAGGTACCTGAAGGCCACCTTGTCTCTCACTTTTTACTATAAAGCCATTGCAAAATCTTCTGATAGAGACAGAATACAGATTTTTCTAAGTCATATATGGGTATTGTAAATTCAACTTCCTATTAAGAAACACCTGAAAATAGCTTCCAATGTTAATCCTAAGTACACCCAAGCATTGTTTAACACGTGTAAGATTGGAGTCATTGACTATGCTCACCTAAGAAGAAAATATGTTCAACCTAGGAAAACAGTGAAAGTATATATAATAAGTCTACATTATTACCAGGCAATGAGGTTTCACAAACAGAAGCAACAACTTAATAAACTGACTGCTGCCTTTACTGCAGACACATGCTATCTATCCCAACAATGAAATTTTAGATTACTTCTGATAAGACAAACTTTGGGATCACTTGATATTGGAAATTTAAACCAGAAAGCCTGAAATGGTACCAAAATTAACAATTCTAATGTCCAAGGGAAAGCCCTAGACCATGACACTTAAAAAGTAAAGGAAGCATCTTGTTTAAGATCAAAGTAATGTAGGGTTTAAGGCAATGGAAGAAAAACAATAAAACATCTAAGAACCTTGGAAACCAGAGAACTCCAGAATCACCAACAGATAATAACTGGGAACTACTAGGGCCAGTATAAGAACAACAATAACACTGCAGGTATTCTTCAGATTCCAATTAACAAAATAAACTACTAGGAGTAGAAATGAAATTGGAAGTAGAAATAATAGGGACAAAGGAAGGAGAAGTGCCAGATTTAAGTGGCATATTGGAGAAGAGGAGGCAAATCTCACCAAATACATGACCAAAGTGTTTATCGCTTTGTGAAAACAACATTAGAAATACCAGAGCTATAAAACTAGAAACATATTCTATCTATAATCACAGGTAATAATAAAATTAGAAAATAGAAAACAGGAAAAAATTTAATAAAAGAAAATGAAGAAAGAGATAAAGAAAGCCACAGAGAAGATAGGCAAAGAGGGTCCAACATGTGTATAATAGTAGTCTTGAGAAGAGAAAAAAAAAAAAAGAAAAACTACCAAAAATTATCATCCCTGCAGACATTACCAAAGGTTAAAAATGAAAGAAAGAAAAATAAAATACTTAAAATTACATATTGATTCCTTTTTGAAAATAAGAAAAGGACTTGTATAGGTATTTCTCCAATGAAAATAGACAAATTGACAACAAGCACACAAAAGATGGTCAATATCCCCAACCATCAGAGAAATGCAAATTGAAGCCACAAAGATGTATCACCTCATACTCATCAGAATGACTGCCATCAATCAATCAATTAATAACAAGTGTTGGTGAAAACATGGAGACACAGGAAGCCTGGGCACTGCTGGCTGGGGATATAAAATGGTACAGCCACTGTGGAAAACACTAGGCTGTTCCTCAAAAAATTAAAAACAGAATTATCATATTACCCAGCAACTGCACTTCCGAGTATATATACAATAGAAGTAAAAGCAAGAACTCAACCATACCTGTACACACATCACAGCAGCCTTATTCTTAACAGCCAAAAGGTGGAAACAATCCAAGTGCCCACCAATGGATGAATGGATAAACACAATGTGATACATCCATACAATGCAATATTATTCAGGCTTAGAAATGAAAGAAATTCTGACACATGCTCAACATGGATGAACCTGAAAGATATCACGCTAAGGGAAATACATCAGTCACAAAAAAGACACATATGTATGATTCTGCTTATATGAAATACCTAGAGTAGTCAAATTCAGAGACAAAAAGTGGAATGGTGGTTGGCAGAGACTAAGGGGAGGGGAAAATAGTAAGTTGTATAGAGCTTACACCAAAAATAATTAAAATGGTAAATTTTATACTATGGGTTTTTTTTAAAAATAAATTAACTATTTATTGAAAGGGCACACTATATTGCTGGAAAAAAGAAAAAAAACAGAGCAGCCACACCAAAATATATTCTAGGAAAATCATTAAAGGAGAAAGGAAAATACATAGCACTACATATCTCCCTCAACTTACAGTGGTGGTATGTCCCAATAAACTTATCGTAACTTGAAAATATTTTAAGTTAAAAATGCATTTAATAAATCTAACCTACCAAATATCATAGCATAGCATAGCCTACCTTAAATGTGCTCAGAACGCTTACATTATTAGCCTACAGCTGGTCAAAATCGTCTAACACAAAGCCTAGTTTCTGTTGAATATCTCATATAATTACTGAATACTGTACTGAATGTGAAGAATGGAATGGGTGTATGGAGCAGACTGGTGGTAAGTGCCCCAGCTGTTTACCCCCATGACTGCCTAGCTGACTGGGAGCTGTGGCCCCTGCCATTCCCAGAGAAGCAAAGCACATAATACTAGCCCAGGAAAAGATCAAATTTCAAAGTAAGGTGTTTCCACCGCCATAAAGTTGAAACCTGGTTAAAAAAAAAAAAAAGTTGAAACCTTGTAAGTCAAATATTATAAGTTGGGGGCTGTCTGTTCAGAAAGCAACAGAAGGTAATTCCAACACTATTTGTTATGCTTTAGTTTTCTTGGGGGGGAAAACTGCACTTTGATACAAGTGGGAAAAAAGTTAGGTTTTTCATTATAAAAGATGGGAATTTGTTGTATTACCCTCTTTACTTGTCTACATGCTTGAAATATTTAATCACACATTCACACATAAAACAAAAAGAAACTACTGGCTTCTATAACTGAAAAGTTTAGAGATGACTGCTGTCTTCAGGGCATGCTTCAACCAGGAACTCAATGTCACTAGAGTCCCAACTCTTTTCTACATTCTGCGCTGCCTCTGTGGCATAAGCTTCATCCTTGGGGTTCACACAGAAACCTTCAGACGTCCCTCTTATCATGATTAAATGAAGTTAGATTCTAACTTCATATTAGGGGAAGCAAGAGCATTTCTTCTAGAAACTTCCATTCAGGTCCTGGAATTCACTCTTTCACACTGACTGAAATTGGGTGCACATTCCTTTCATCATTGATATAGTGGGATATAATGATTAGGTCAAATTTACCAGGATCCTCTCAGGCAGTTAGCGTAGAGCCAATCCTAAGAACAGAAAAGGGGTAAGGAGGCAACAAAGGGGAAACTGATTCTGTGAGGAATCTCAGCAGAGACCATAGGCCTGTGGTCACTTCTCAGCCTCACAGATACTACCTCTCTGCTAACCTGCATGAAACCATCAGTCACATCTAGATTTGCCATGAGGACATACCTAGACCCTTGCCCTGCTTCATATACCTAACAACTTTTATGTAAAAATCACAAGGTCCATCAGAGATGAGACAACTTTTATATTTTTTAATAGTTTATTCTCAAGTTGGTTTCCATATAATACCCAGTGCTCATCCCCACAAGTGCCCTCCTCCATGCCCATCTCTCCCCTTCCCCTCCCCCCACTCCCATCTGCCCTCAGTTTGTTCTTGGCATTCAAGAGTCTCTCATGGTTTGCCTCTCTCCCTCTCCCCCACTATTTTTCCCCTTCTTCTCCCCCATTGTCCTCTGTTAAGTTCCTCCTAATCCTCCTATTTGCACAAACATATGGTATCTGTCCTTCTCTGCCTGACTTATTTCATTCAGCATAACACCCTCAAGCTAGGAATTTACCCAAGGGATATAGGAGTGCTGATGCATAGGGGCACATGTACCCCAATATTCATAGCAGCACTATCAACATTAGCAAAAACATGGAAAGAACCTAAGTGTCCATTAACTGACAAATGGATCAAGAAGATGTGGTTTATCTATACAATGGAATATTACATGGCAATGAGAAAGAATGAAATCTGGCCATGTGTAGCAACAGGGACAACTTTTATAACACTCATCTGAGTAAGACAGCACAAATTAGAAATAATCATCTCACTTTCTCCTAATATTAACTAAGAAAAACAAAATTAAGGGAGATCCAGCTTATAATTAAAATAGAGTTCACAGCCAATGAACACATCCTACCAAAAATGATGAAGAGGCTGAGAAGTTCCTCTGGGTACTCACTCAATAAATACCATTTATTCTATCTACTGCAAAAGCAAGTATTATAAATAATTTAACTTGCTTAGGAAAAGATCTATCTTATTATTTTATCTGGATGTTATCACATCTTGAAGTCTGACAGTTACCAAAGCAAATAAAAATTCTAATGTTCTAAATGCTAAGATAATCATTAATAATTCATTTTCATTGAAGATTTCTTGATAACTTTTTGTTTCCTTGTTCTAGTCATAAATTAACTTTAAAAAAGGCTAAAATCTGAAGACTTTCCAGAACTTTCAAACCACTCTAATTTAAAACAAAATTCATAACCAAAAGTTTACCCACCTAACCACGATGTCTCTTTGTGCTGATTTACCTTTCTCCAAGGCCATCCGATAACAAATCCATTCATTCATGCATGCATGATTCAGCAAACATTTACTAAGTCTTACACATGCTGGAAGGGATGTGAAACACCACACTTCCTAAGCCCTTGTTTTAAAGTTTATTTATTTTTGAGGGATAGAATAGGAGTGGAGGAGGGGCAGAGACAGGAGAGAAAGAGAGAGAGAGAGAGAGAGAGAATCCTAAGCTGATGGAGTTCTGCATCTGTACCGATGATGTAGAGCCTGGAGTGGGGCATGAATTCACAAACCATGAGATCATGATTGGAGCAGAAAACAAGAGTCAGGCGCTTAACATATACTGAATTGTCAAATGCCTCTTTACAGAAAAAAACTTTAGGAAGATGGCATTGTGAAAAGCAATACCAAAATATCTTTCCCCCTAAAATCTAACAGAGCAAAGCTGCTGAGAGGGACAAGCAGGGGAGAGGCGGAGAGAGAGGGAGACAGAAAATTCAAAGTAGGCTCTGTGCTGACAGCAGCGAGACCACTGTGGGCTGCCCAGGCGCCCCTCCTAAGCCCTTTTTTACAGATGAGGAACCTGAAGTCAAAGAGAGTGATCTGCCCATAGCCACAGAACTAATAAATGATGAGAAATCAGGCGAGCAATCAAGTTTCCTCAACTCCAGCCTGATGCCTTCTCCTCCCTGGCACGCTCCCTCCCCTAGAACTACAGCCTGCTTCCAACAGGGTCCTCCCCCCAGCAGAGAACACTACCCTAGTAGTTGTTTTGTTAAGTTTGTTTCCACCCAGCATCATCTGAATACGCTTCCTACATCTGGAGAACATCCCCAAGGTAGAAGAAAGACTCCATCCAACTCTCCCAGTAGCAGCAGTGAGGGCTTGGGCTCGTGACTCGGCTTTGCTGATGGGTGAGCAGTGTGAGACAGTGGGCATGAGTGGAGGAGGGAGGGGGCAGCAGTGACAGTGCTGCTGGCATCTGATCATGAGCGAGCTGGTGCATCTGTGCTGAGTGGTGGCTGAACAGCTGTCTTCACCTGTCATAGCCCAGTGCTTTGGTCTTTGCACCGGTCCTCACTACATGGAGTTCTCTGAAACTGGCTAAAATGGACTCTGGTTTCTGCAAATAAGAATCCCGACTCATATCCCACCTATGTACTTTATTATCCACATGCTCAGCAGATGTCCCTAGGGGCTACATTCAAAGTAAAGAGAGCTTCTGCCTGACACTTCACTATGAATCGTTTCTCGGCCTTCTGGCTAAGATCAAGTGAAACTTCACAATGAATCGCAGGATACTAGCTCTTATCTATCTAATTCTTAATTTTTTTTAATCTAGATGGTTTTTTTCTATTAAAAATACAATGATGGGGGGAGCGCCTGGGTGGCTCAGTCGGCTGAGGGTCCAATTTTGGCTCAGGTCATGATCTCATGGTTTGTTAGTTTGAGCCCCACAATGGGCTCGCTGCTGTCAGCACAGAGCCTACTTTGAATTTTCTGTCTCCCTCTCTCTCCACCTCTCCCCTGCTTGTCCCTCTCTCTCTCTCTCAAAAATAAATATTGAAAAATAAATAAAAATAAGTAATTAAGTAAAAAGACAATGATGGGACTACTCCACTTATAGCAACATATACTGAATTGTCAAATGCCTCTTTACAGAAAAAAACTTTAGGAAGATGGCATTGTGAAAAGCAATACCAAAATATCTTTCCCCCTAAAATCTAACAGAGCAAAGCTGCTGTCAAGCCTCTGCGCTGCACCCCCAGGTTCTCACGGCCCCCAGCCCCACCCTCCTTGGAAGCAGGAAGCAAGGCAGAAGGAAGTCAGTAAAGTCCTGAAGGCTCTCCCTACCAGCAACCAACTTCAAGGGGAGCAGAAGGGAGGCATCTGAAAGTAACTTCCAGAGACCAGACAGAATTCTCCCTCACACCTCACATCATCCAAGAGATGAAAATAATGCTGTAACTCCTGCAGAGAGGAAAGTAAGAAACTCTTTCTATGGTTACAGATTAGAAATGTTTAAACATGACAATGTAAAAGCAACAGTCTTCTTATTTGATGGTATGAAGGGGGAAAGGGGAAGAAGATGTAGAAATGCATTCATTTCCTCATTTTAGAGGGGGACTGCTAACATAGGGCCTAACGTTGGCAAACCCAGAAACAGAACTTTCCAATTGGTCTGTAAAGGTGAAATACAGCAACAAGAAAAAATACCTAAAAATAAGAATATAAGAAATAAAAATCAGGAGATAGAAGGGGAAATGTGGAGGTTTTTTTCATTTTCATACTATATGAACAGTATATATAACTTAAGAATTGCTAGGGGCACTTGGGTGGCTCAGTTGGTTAAGCATCTGACTTTGGCTCAGAACACAATCTCATAGTTGGTGAGTTCCAGCCCCATGTCGGGCTCTGCTGACAGCTGGGAGCCTGGAGCCTACTTTGGATTCTGTGTCTCCATCTCTCTCTCTGTCCCTCCCCACTCATGCTGGCTCTCGGAAGGAAGGAAGGAAGGAAGGAAGGAAGGAAGGAAGGAAGGAAGGAAGGAAAGAAGGAAGGAAGGAGAAAAGTATTGCTAAATCAAAAAGTAGAATATTATATATAACAAATACATAGGTTTAAGGGTGCCTGGGTAGCTCAGTCGGTTGAGATTTCAACTCTTGATTTTGGATCATGTCATGATCCCAAGGTCCTGGGATCAAGCCCTGCTTCTGGGCTTGGAGCCTGCTTAGGATTCTCTCTCATTCTGCCCCTCTCCCCCATTCATGCTCTCTCTCTAATAAAAGAAAAATTGTTTTTAATTTAAAAATACACACAAATAGATAGGTTTAGATGACTAATCACTGGAGAAACTAAAAGCAGACTCTAAACAATCCAATGCACAGAAGGGAACACCACAAAGACACACCCAAATTAACAAAAAAAAAAAAAAAAAAAAAAAAAAAAAAAAAGGAAAAATGCAATTACAAAGACAAGCTATGCAGCAGCCAGGGTAATAAAATTAGGACCAAATATATGTATGATATCAACAAGTTCAGATAACACAAAATTAGTATTATTGGCAAATAACAAGTTATACTCATAAAGTAAAAGGAATACAATTTTAAGAACTATTAGAAAATGAGTATTTAGCAAATTGACAGCTTACAAAATTTTAAAATATCTTCCCTTCCTATAAACAAAAACAGAAAGCACAGGCTACAAAGAGCTCATTCACAATAACAGTGGGGAATTGACTTAAGCAGACACAGGCTAAACTTCTACGGAGAAAACCTGACAGATCTCCCATGGGGCACAAAAAAAGAAAGTTAAAGAAAAGGAATAACATGTCCTTGTATAGAACAAATTAAAACCATAATGAGATACCATCTCACACCAATCAGAATGGCTAAAATTAACAACTCAGGTAACAACAGATGTTGGCAAGGATGCGGAAAAAGAGGATCTCTTTTGCACTGCTGGTAGGAATGCAAACTGGTTAGCCATTCTGGAAAACAATATGGAAGTTCCTCAAAAAACTAAAAACAGAACTACCCTATGACCTACCAATTGCACTGCTAGGTATTTATCCAAGGGACACAGGTGTGCTGTTTCAAGGGGCACATGCACCCCAATGTTTATAGCAACACTATCGACAATGGCCAAAGTATAGAAAGAGCTCAAACAGGGGCGCCTGGGTGGCTTAGTCGGTTAAGCATCCGACTTTCGCTTAGGTCATGATCTCACGGTTCATGGGTTCGAGCCCCACGTCGGGCTCGGCTCTGTGCTGACTGCCAGCTCAGAGCCTGGAGCCTGTTTCAGTCTGTGACTCCCTCTCTCTCTGACCCTCCCCTGCTCACGCTGTCTCTCTATCTCTCTCCTAGAAATAAATAAAACATTAAAAAAAAATTTTTAGAAAGAGCTCAAACATCCATCAACAGATGAATGGATAAAGAAGATGTGGCATATATATACAATGGAGTATTACTCAGCAATCAAAGAGAATGAAATCTTGCCATTTGCAACTACTAGATGGAACTAGAAGCTATTATGCTAAGTTAAATTAGTCAGAGAAAGACAAATATCATGACTTCACTCATATGAGGAATTTAAGATACAAAACAGATGAACATAAGAGAAGGGAAGCAAAAATAATATAAAAACAGGGAAGGGGACAAAACATAAGAGACTCTAAATATAGAGAACAGAGGGTTGCTGGAGGGGTTATGGGAGGGGGTGGGCTAAATGGGTAAGGGGCATTAAGGAAGACACTTGTTGGGAGGAGCCCTTGGTGTTATACATAGGGGATGAATCACTGGAACCTACTCCTGAAATCATTGTTGCACTATATGCTAACTTCGATATAAATAATTAATTAAAAAATTAAAAACAAACACGTCTTCTTGTATAAGAAGATCCAATACTATAGTTATTAATTAGTTCTCCCTAAATTAATCCATAAATTCATCACAAACCTACCCAATTACCAAGAGTATTTGGGACTTGTTTTGGAACTTGACAAAATGTTAATCAATAGTAGATCTAAAAAAAACAAACAGGTGACAATTATCAGGTGTGACAACTTATGTTTTCTAATGATGGGCACTACAATATTACCCATCCCACATGCTTTTCTGTAGTGTGACCTGACTTCTCCTTCCATCAAGATTCAGGGGCTATGTCCCTCCCCTTGAATGCAGGCAGGCTTGTGGCTGCTTCAACCAAGAGCATGCAGAGGGAATCACACCGTGGGACTTCTGAGACTAGGCTAGAAGAAGCCATCAGCTTCCACCTGATGCTCTTGGGACATATACTTTGAGGGGCGCAGCCATAACGTGGGAAGCCCAACCACCCTGAGACCACAGGGCTGAAGAAGCCGCAAGCAGACATATGTCTGAGCTCCCCTCTGCCAGCATGTGAGCAACCACATCCAGCCCAGTCGAGCCTTCAGATGACTCCAGCCCCAGCTGACATTTGATGCAATCACATGGGATAAGAATCACCCCACAGAGCCAGTCCAACTTCCTCACTGTAAAACTCATGAGCAAAATAAAATACCAGTTTTAAGGTGCAAACTATCTGGATAATTTGTTGTGCAGTATGAATAACTGGAATTGCAAGAAAAAAAAAAAAGAAAGAGCTCTATCACATTTTAAAACATAATACATCAAAGTCCATTCACTGATTCATTTAACAAATGTATACGGTGAGTGTCCACAGCTCTACTGCAGGCCAAGCTTGACAGACACAATGGTATATATACAAAACCCTTACCTTTATGAGGTTTAGATTTTAGTGAGACAGACGAACAAACCAATTTAATTTCAGGTCATATTAGGTGCTTTGAAGGGAAATAAAAATCAAGATAACAGAGTAGGAAGTACTCTTAAAATAGTGGGGTCAGCACAGGCTCTGTAAGGAGATAATGATGGAGTAGAGAACACTGAAGGGTTTGGGGCTATCTCACTGATGTTGGGTTTGCAAACTGCACACCCTGTTTGGCAGGCAATTTGCAAAATCTGCCTCAATGTAAAATGCAGGTACCCCTCAAACTAGAAACTTGTTACTAGGAAATACCCTACGAAGACTCTTACACAAGCTAGCATATACTCTCAAGTATGTTTTAACTGAAATGAAAATCACCATAGTGCTGGATCAATAGGAGCTTATTAAATAAATTACATTTTAGACATTCAATAGAGCACCATGACGATCTCAGGAAAAGCAGATGAGCCGTATCAGCAAATTGCTGCAAGATAAATGGGTAAGTGACAATAAGAAGAGTCAGAACAGTGCACACACTATCTCTCCTTCTTACTCACCCCTGGTCTGAAAGAAATCCTCTTTCCTTGGGGACACCTCTGAGGAGAGGAGGAAGACTGTGACTTCTCATTTCCTACTTCTCTGAATCACTTTTTCTAACAAGCTGCTGTACAAGTTTCACTTTTGTCTTATAAACGCCCACAGGGGTTCTCTGGGCTGTGACAGCTTCTCTCCAAAGAAAGAATCAAGGTTGCCAGGAAGGTTTGATTTCTCTTTTGGTAGTCTTTGTATTTTCTAAAACTAACTCAATGGTATGTTTTAAATTTAAAAAAAAATTTAAAGAAGAATGCTCTAACAAGAAAATATGAAATTTGTTTAAAATACATTCTATTTATTATTAAGTGTATGAAAATCCCACTGCAGACACCACCGTGATCAGTAATGCTTTATGTGAACCCAGCACGCTGCTCCAAGTAACACCACTACGGTTATCTGGTACCACCCTGGTCATCAGGTTATTCACCTATCCTCAGATCACCCTCTCCAGCCAAGCTGGTACGTTCCAAATCAGTTCAGAACCAGAGAAGAAAAGATGCAAACCAAGCCCTCCTGAAGGCAGCACACTTCAACATTTCCTCTTTCCAGAGCTCACTATGACCTGGGTGGCCCTAAGTCAGACACAAACCTGGTCACAAACGGAACAATTCCTTCTCCACCATTGCCTCTTCCCACACTCCCTACCACAGCTTCCCCCCACAAATCTCTTGCATGCGTGTGATAGCTTTCCCCTAAAGAAAGAACCAATGTTCGTAAGGCACAGAGAAAATGCAAATTTCCTAAGTCGTTGGTTTATTCAGTATTTTCATCACTAGAAAATGTCAGGAACTACTTTTGCCAAGAGTAATAAAAATAAACATCTACTCTGAGCTTTTCTTGCAAGATCTTTCGGGTACCCACCTGGCTGACTCCTGCAGATTTCTGGCTCCCCTGCCTTCTCCAATGTTCCTGTCTCTGTCACAATGTCTTCTTCCATTCAAGGCTCTGGCCTCTGAAGTTCTCTCTCCCCTGGCCTCAGCCCTACACAGGTGGCTCCCCGGTCCCACACCTGGATGTCAGTTCCCCACATGGAGTGCCCATGAGTGTTTCCTCTCATGAGCCACTCCCAGGCTGACTAGGGAGGCCATGCCATCGTAGGGTACAAACTGGGACACCCAGCTCAGGCCCCGAAGCCCTCCATCCCACAGCCAAAGGGCTGGCTGCTTGCTCCTGAACACCTGGGAGTGTGGAGCACACAACGCATTCCTTCCTCTGGGCTTACAAGTGGCCTCCTGCAAATAACCCACTAGTTCCTCACCATGGGCAAGCCAGTACGTCAAGAGCTAACCTCACTTATAAAGCACACAAATGTAAAAGATTAGTCTAAATCACTTCTTGTATTATGTCAGAAATCTGTCAGAGGCCCTCGTCACCACACCTGGCAGACACCAGTCCCACACATCCCCATCCCCCACCCTCCACCCTCACTTTGGGTCCTCTGTGGAGGAGAGGTCCCTGGCCCAAGCTCCCTTGTAGAGTGAGTTCCCATTGGGCTTCCTACAGCTCTCTAAGGCCAGCAGACTTACATCAACACCATCCTAGGTGACCCTAACTTTGACTCTCAGAAAGTAGGGTTGGGGTTTAGGCTTCTTCCTCTAAAAGCCCAAAGCCAGGGGCAGGGGTGCTTAGGTGGCTCAGTCGGTTGGGCATCTGACTTCAGCCTAGGTCATGATCTCGTGGTTCATGGGTTCAAGCCCCACATCGAGCTCTGTGCTGACAGCTCAGAGCCTGGAGCCTGCTTCAGAGTCTGTATCTCCCTCTCTTTCTGTCCATCCCCCACTCATACTCTGTCTCTGTCTGTCTCCGAAAAATAAATAAACATTTTTAAAGATGTTTTTTAATAAAATAAAAAATTAAAGTCCAAAGCCAGATTACAAACTGACCTGCTCCATTCCCAGCAACCAGCTTCAAGGCCAAGGGTCACAAGGAGCAGAGCAGCAATTGAGACACAAACAATTCCCATGACTGGCCCCTCTCCCACTGCCCCCCAAAGGCACCCACAGGCTTGCTCTAGGAAATTAAGAGAGCCCATTCAAGAGACTCCAGGTGGAATGAAGCTGCCCCTCGGGCTCCAGGGTATCCTTTTGACACACAGGACAGGAGAGGCTAACAGGACTATTTTACATCCATACCCACTTAATGTTCACCTCAAAAGGCAGTACATAGCAATCACTGGGGGCCACAAGGGAATAAATCCCAACTCAATCACAGGATCTGCGATGTACACCTGCAGTGACCTTGTTCCACAGCTTGGACCATGAGAAAGGAGCCCATTCCCGCCTCAAGTTCAACCTAAACAACCGAGTTCCTACTGTTTCCCTCTTATCTGAGAACCCTGAAATCATGGCCCTGCCATGATGCCTAGAAATCTGTGCTGATTGCTTCTGTTTATCTTAGAATGTTACACCATTATATACTTGGATCATCTGAATGGGTAAAATGACGACTTTCTATATTTTTGCCTGTCCATGGCATGGTCTGGTTTGGAAGCAGAACTCAAGTTCAAGCCCCACTCTCCACAAATGACAAAAGTACGTCTCAGAGAAGTCGTTCTTCCGGTCATTGCCCGAACTTATCTTGAACACTCACCTGTGCCAGGTGATGAAGGGCCCTTATAAATTCAGCCATCCCTGAAAGGTGAAGGTGGGTGTGGAGGTTTCTTACAAGAGGAGCAGAGGAGAGGGAAGAGGGAGGGCAGGGGGATACTCAGAGAACAGCAGGCTGCCACCTGTGTGATTACTGTTCTCACTGCTCAGCAGCCTGCTGAAGCCACCCCACAAGGAGACGGCTCTGCTGTTCCCCACACCTGGGGTCTGCTACTCCCCTCCAGGCATCCAGGTCTGTCAGGTCGAACAGCGGAAGCAATATGGATCTCCAAACACGCTCAATCAATGCCAACTACAACCATGCCATGGGGAATAACACTGGCCCATGGGACCAGAGCCAGTCCGCAGGGCCCAGGCTCACGATAGGCCCTGTCTGTTACAGTACAAGACCAACCTTTTCCACCATCTCATCTATCCTCTGCACACATCCCTCCCAACCTTCTCAAATGTTTTCCCCCGAGAGGAGCTTCTCAGACAATCTCTAATCTACAAAAAGGGAAAAGATACTTCTCCCTGCTCATGAGAGAGCTGCAGATGTAAATGAGTTAACGTGCAAAACCTTTAGGATGGTGTCTGGCAAAAAAGCAAGCACGTTAGCTCTTGAGACTGTTCTGATTACAGCTGACATCATGTATAAGCATCCATGCCCACCTGGAGAAGGGGTCCTTGAAACTGGAAAGTAATGCCCATTCCATTCTACCTGAGACAGGCCTGTGTTCTGTCTGGCTAAAGCCCCAGCTGTATGTGTGGCTCATCATCCTTGGCCCATCAGAATATAAATAATCTTCATCCCTCTGACTCTCCTGCCACCCCTACACCCACCAGATTTCTCCACTGTATTCATTTCCTATTGCTGTTGCCACAAACTACCACAGACTCAGTAACTAACAGCCAACACAAGTGTATTACCTTATATCCTGGAGATCAGAAGTGCAAAATCATACTCAATGGGCTGAAGTCAAGGTGTCAGCTGGCCTTGTTCCTTCTGGAGGCTCTAGACAAGAATCCATTTCCTTGCCTCTTCCAGCTTCTAGAGGCCACCAGCATTCCTCAGCTTATGGTCCTTTCCCACATCACTTCAACATCTTGCTTCCATCAACACATCTCCTCATACTGACTCAGACTCAGACTTCTCCCTCTGATAAGAATCCCTGTGATTATATCAGGCCCACCCAAATGATCCAGGATAAGGTCTTCATCTCAAGGCCCTTAACTAAATCACACCTTCAAAGCCCCTTTTACCACATAAGGCACACATTCACAGGTTCCAGGGATTAAGACATGCACGTATTTGGGGAACCATCTTTCAGCCAACCATACTAGCCTAACATATTTGACATATTCAGTGTTTCTCATTCTGAAAAGTTGGGTTGGTCCAAATTACCTAGTCCCCATTCTGGAGCTCAGTAAAACATTACATATTTCCTTTTATTTTTTTATTTTTTACTGTTTTTTTAAAATACTTACTTATTTTTGAAAGAGAGAGAGAGACAGACTGTGAGTGGGGAAGGGGCAGAGAGAGAGAGAAAGACACAAAATCGGAAGCAGGCTCCACGCTCTAGCTGTCAGCACAGAGCCCAATGCAGGGCTTGAACCCACAAACCATGAGATCATGACCTAAGCTGAAGTCAGACACTTAACTAACAAAGCCACCCAGGTGCCCCAATGTTTATTTTATTTTTGAGAGAGAGACAGAGTGCAACCAGGGGAGGGTCAGAGAGAGAGGGAGACACAGTATCCAAAGCAGGCTCCAAGCTCTTAGCTGTCAGCACAGAGCCTGACGTGGGGCCTGAATCCATGAACTGTGAGATCATGACCTGAGCCAAAGTCAGCGCGCGCTTAACCGACTGAGCCACCCAGTGTCACCATATTTGCCTTTTTAAACACAACTCTGGCCAATGTGTGCAGGACAGACTGTTGCAGGGGAGGTGGGGGGAACCAAGGGGAAGTGGAGAAGCCAGTTAGGGGGCTACAGAAATATTCCGGGTAAGAGATACATACTGTAGGTAGAAGTAGATATGTTAGAGGAAGAATCAACAGGACTCTCTGACCAACAAGATACTGGGTCAACTGGTTTGAGGAACTAGGTAAGAACAGAAGAGAATAAATGTGTGTGGAGGGGAAGATGAGAAACTTCAGTCTGGGACATCCTAAAATTGAGGTGTCTGTGACATGTTCAAGTGCAGATGGGAAGCTAGCAGTGGGATGTTTGGGAAGGAGGGAGGTAACCTTATCAAGTGTGAGGAATTCTGTGAGTTACACAAGTGCCCACTACTGCAGGGAGAGAGGAGCCTGACCCACATAATGACCACTGTGAAATGCAGCTCATTCTGCCCCCTTTGTATCTTTGATGTCAGCCCTGCCTTTCATGTGTCCCCTGCAGAGGTGTACCTCACAGGGCAACATGACATGATCACTCCCAGGGAGCATGGCATTGCCTCTCACTGCCTCTGACCCCCCTCACCTCAGTTTTGGATAGTCCTGGAGATCCAGATATTGGGCTATGGTCTCCACAGGACCCAGCTACAAATGGTCTATCCTACAGCCTCATCTAGAGGAGTATCTTTCCCAACCATTGAGGAGCCCTGATTCTTCTCTCTTAGCTCCGTTTAACATGTCTCACATCCACACAGAAAATTCCAGAGGTCTTTATACCACATACAAGCTGTGGGAAATCTCAAGCCTAATCCTTTACACAAGAGGTCAGGAACTATGGCCCTTGGGCTACATCTGGCTTGCTGTATTTCTGTGAACAAAGTTTTGTTAGCACACAGCTCACTAGGGCTGTTTTCATGATATAATGGCAGAGTTGAGTACCTCCAACATGGACCAACTGGCCCAAAAAGGCTAAAATACTACCCTGTAGAGAAAGGTATTCGGACCCCCAGTCTAGACATTTGCTTCCATCTTCTCCCTAAGTGCTACCTTATGGCTCCTGTATAAGGCTGGAGGACATGAAGGGTATGGGGACCACCAGCTTGAGTGGTCAGGTTCTCACTCACCCATCTGGATTCTACCATGTGCAGTGGGGTGCCATCACGCTAAACTCAGGGATCCAAGAAGCTGCTTCCTAGGAACTCCAACTCCTGCAAGCTCTTCCTTCCAGACCCAGTGTGCTTTCTGCTTCCCCTTTCCCCCTGCTTCCTGTCGGATGGGAAGTTCCCTTCCATCATATCCTCTGTCCTACCAACATGGAGCATGAGGAGAAAAGAATTTTCAGGCCTTTATTCTTAGTGTATAAAGGAAGGCTCCTGGAATTCAGAGATTCCTTTTCATTTGAAACAAAGCATGGTTTTCATGACCACAGTCACTCTAAAGACTTGAGAAAGTGTTGTGACTCAAAGCTGAGTAATGAGCGCTTTGTTTAGGGAGCACCTGCTATTCTCCCAAAGCAATGAGTGTCCTTGAGTTAATGGGCGGAAGAGCTGCAGGGTAACATGATTTACAGGAAGTTAAAAAATGGGTCAATTTAAATGATCAAAAACATTATCCCTGTAATAACTAGAGTGAGGTCCAGAAAGTTGACACCAAGTAGTAGAAAGAGGGGGATGGAACACAGCTTGGAAAACTGGGGCGAGACTCAAGGGAGAGCCAGCAGGACATTGGCTCTGCTACCTAGTCTCAGACTATGTGAGCTGCTCCCCTGGCATTCTCCCACCAATGCACATAGTTTGGGTGGAAGAAGAGAAAGAGAAAACCATTTAAAGGAATGCAAACCAAGTTAAGATCAGTTCCTGGCAGAGGAACCAGATGGAAGAGTCTCAGATCCGTGCATCAGGGAGAGAAGGCTATAGAGAGATAAGCTAATCTATATCAATGAGCCCCCAGACCACAGGTTGCAGGAGCAAAATCAAGAAATGAGACCTAAAGTGGGTGCCCAAAGGCTGTCTGCAGAACTACAGATGGACCCCAAGACCCCAGGACCCCAGTACTCACCCCAGCACATACAGCACTGGTATGTGTTTGCAGGAAGAAACTAAAAGAATGCTGTATGCACCAAAGAAATGAGCTTTCTGCCTTTTCCACTTCCACAGAGAGAAGTCATCCCCCAGGGTACACGCTCTTCAGAGCAGCCCAAGATAAGGGGTAGAGGCAGCCAGCTGGGTCACAGCGCAAGGGCCCTAGGTGCCCATGTCCAGACAGAGCAAAGTTGGGCCTTCATTTGATGAGAGGAGAGGAACATAGAGAAAGACATGCCAAGCACCTCTTTTAATCAACTTTCATATTCCTTACATTATAAAAGGACAATCAGGAACCCCAAGACCAGTAAGAAAAATTAGACACACAAAAGGGGCAGATTTAGAAAAATAAACAGACTGACCCTAGAGCAAACAGAATTCAAGAATAAGAAGAAAATGGGGACGCCTGGGTGGCTTAGTCGGTTAAGCGTCCGACTTTCGCTTAGGTCATGATCTCGCGGTTCGTGGGTTCAAGCCCCGCGTCAGGCTCTGTGCTGACTGCCAGCTCAGTCACAGCTTCAGTCTGTGACTCCCTCTCTCTCTGACCCTCCCCTGCTCACGCTGTCTCTCTCTCTCCTAGAAATAAATAAAACATTTTTTAAAAAAAAGAATAAGAAGAAAATGTGTTTTACTTAATTCCAATTAGTACCCTTGGGCAGGAAATGAAAAAGAAATGCAACCAGAAAGGAAGATGAATGCTGAGAGAAATCAGAGGAAAATATGAAAGAGATCATCACACCTTTAATTATGATTGCTGGGTAAGTACTGAGTTAATCTCACCTGGTCTGTTGCAACCTATGCTAGCCTCCAAAGGGACTAGAAACCACCAGTGCAGACATTTAGCTGAAGCAGAATGAAATGCACCAACTAGTAATTAACATCAACTTCTGCTAGGGACACAGACAGACAAGGGCAACTCATACCAACTCATCAGTTTGTTTATAGAAAATGTTTAGATTGATGGATTTCACTTGGTTGCTGTAGATTTTTTTTTTTTAACCTGGCTGTGTAGGCTTTGGTTACGTGACCAGAAAGGGTAGAAAAGATGCACTTTCAGGTAAGACTGTTGCTTCAAATATCATTGACAGTTCACAATTCAGGCCAAGCACATTTTGTGCTACAGAGAAAGGATCCCGGGAGCTGGCCCCTGGGTGGCCTGGACCTCTCTGATATTTGCTTGTGTTTCTTTCTGTTGCTGCGCTGTATCCTCTGCCTTCATTAAAGCCTTACCCAAGTACACCCTGCAGTCACCAGAATCCTTTCAATCGTCCATCCCTGTGTCATGGCTGTGATTATTTTTTAAAATCTCAATAGATGATCTAGAAGACGAAGCTGAAGAAATCTTTCAGACGATAAAGCAAAAGACAAAGACACGTAAAATAGGGGGAAAAAAGCTAAGGAGCCTAAGAGATCAACCCAGGTCAAACCTCCAGTGAACAGGAGTTCCATAAAAGAAGAACAAAAAAAAAAAAAATACCAAATGAGATGCAGAGATAATCAAAGAACACGATTTCCAGCAGTAAAGAAGGGGCACATTAAATGGCTACGTCTCTTTGCTAGACACTACAGAATATCAGAACACCAAGAACAAAGAGTAGACCTTAGAAGCTCCCACAAAGGAGAAACCAGCTGAGTTGCCAACAAAAGAAAATGAGCCAGATAGGAATCGGACCTTTCTTCAGGGACATTAGACAGGAAGACAACAGTGTGCCTGCCACCAAAGAAATAACAACAGAAAGGTTGACAATATTTAACTTTTGAGGAATGGGGAAGGCAGAGGCTGGGGGATGATGGATTTTGCATTTCAGTCTGTATCTTTCCACACTATTTGAATTTCCACAAAATTAAACAGCTAATAGTTTTGTCACCATCATCATAATATCCATCACCATGATAAACTATAGACAGACAAATATGTGCTTTCTAGAGAATATGCACTCCTAGAGCTGCTTCTCCAACACAGAAACATTTTCTCTCTCTTCCTCCTAAACTCTGATTCTGTTCCCCTCACCTGAGAGGTACCATCTGGACTCCAGGTAAGAGCCACTGGCATAACTCTTGAAGTCAACAGGCAGTGCCTTGCTCAAGGGTTTCCTGGCTCTGTTTTCTTTTGTGGGGTTTTTGTTGTTGTTGTTGTTGTTGTTGTTGTTACTGATTATGTAGCAAAACATAAAGTATCAGGGATTCTATATACCATGATACATATATATATTACATATCTTCTTTTTTTAATGTGTATTTATTTTTGAAAGAAAGAGAGACAGAGTGAGACAGAATGAGCAGGGGAAGAACAGAGAGAGAGGGAGACCCAGGCACCAAAAGGCAATGAATAGCTAAAAAGAAGCAGGCTCCAGGCTCTGAGCTGTCAGCACAGAGCCCAGTGCGAGGCTTGAACTCACAGACCATGAGATCATAACCTGAGCCAAAGTCAGACACTTAACTGACTGAGCCACCCAGGTGCCCTGAAATTCCCTTTTTTAAAAGAGAAAGTGAACCTCGGGAGAAGCTATTTACTACCAGTTACAATAAATTTAAGGCTCCATTTTTTCCTAAGTTTATTTTTTAATTTTAAGAGAGAGAGAGAGAGAGACAGTGTGAATGGGGGAGGGGCAGAGAGAGAGAAAGAGAGAGGGCAAGAGACAGAATCCCAGGCAGGCTCTGTGCTACCAGCGCAGAGCCCAACACAGGACTTGAACTCATGAAACCACCAAGATACGACGACCTGAGCCAAAACCAACTAACTGAGCCACCCAGGTGCCCCTTAAGGCTCTATTAATCCACTAGCACTTCTTAGGTGTTATTTCCTTTTAAGAAAAAAGAGTGGTCACTGAGCCTCACCCCCTTCTAGTGGCACCAAAAGGCAACGAAGGACATGGAGAGCAGGCATGGGGGACACCGACGCTCAATTCAATAAACTGGCAGGTGAAAAGAAGATGCCATGTTGTTTCTTTTCCTTTTTCTGAGACTGGGTCAAAAATCAGTTTCTAAAAATGTAGTGTCCCTTTGTGAATAGCTAAAAAGAACTTTCTAGGTTGCTGTTTTTCTTTTTAAATTAGATGTTTCTGATGAGTATATGCTCATTGTGGCTATGTTGCTTATTAACATGTTAAGTAGATGTCATTATCATAGTCCTTTCAAATTTTGCTGAGGGTTCCAAATATCTATTTCAAAATCACCATCCATGTTCACTATTAAAGCCATTATCTATAATTTCTCATCATGAATGACAAGCCAACACTTCACATATAATTAGATAACCTCAGCATATTTCAACTAAAAATTTACTTTCTCATTAATTCCAAATTTTCTACATTTTCTCTATAAAAGAATGTGCTTGAATCTTAAGGACTTATTTTACAACAATTCAACTGCATGCCTAGGTGGTAGATAACTGTGTAACAGGCTCTAGTAGCTGCTGATACAAAAGAAGTCATTTTTTTACATTTGCCAGGCCCTGAATACTTGACTGGACACCTCCCCCTTTCTCAAAAATGCCAGTATCCCCAAATCCTGTAGGCTCCTTAAATCACCGTCCACTTCACTACTATACCAGTTAAATAAAATACAATGTTTTCATCAACAGTTAGGTGTAGAGGAGATAAAAGCAGGCCATGATAATAAACTGAAACTACAATTCCAAACATGTTATTAACATTTGGTCAGGTCAGTTTAAGTGCCTAAATGCAGAAAGAGAATTCAGGTAGCCAGAAACTATGCATGGCCAGGATGGTGGATCTAGAAATCAGACCTTTACTAGAAATCACTCCTGGTCAGGACACCTGGGTGGCTCAGTCAGTTAAGCGTCTGACTTTGGCTTAGGTCATGATCTCAGGATTTGTGAGTTCGAGCCCCGCATCCGGCTCCATGCTGACAGCTCAGAGCCTGGAGCCTGCTCCGCATTTTGTGTCTCATTCTCTCTCTGTCCCTCCTCCACTCATGCTCTGTCTCAATCTGTCTCTCAAAAATAAATAAATGTAAAAAAATTAAACATAAATATAAATAAACAAACAAACAAACATTTAAAAAAGGAAATCACACCTGGCTACTCCAGGTAAGCACATGGGCAGGCACTCCATAGAGCCTCCAGAAACGCTAGCAGGAGCCAGTACACAGACCACCTCAGTGAGAAAGATACAGAGGTTTCTCCAATGACTGTGAAGTCCTCCCTTCAATGGGCAATGTTCTCAGCAGCAGGTGCCTGTGGAGAACCAAGCAGGGTGGGGTGCGGGGGGCTGAAAGGAAGCCCTGTCCTAGCTTTTGCTATGTCTGTCAACATTCTCCTTCTGTTGCTGTCACCCTGACACCAGTTCTGGAAGGGCAAAGCACCTCACACATGGTTTGAACTCATCAGCAAATATGAGCAACAAAATAGTCTAGGAAACCATCAAGCGTTTTATTACATTTTCTTTACTCTTCAATAAAACCATAGGATACAGTACTTTTTGACCTTTTCAAGATTCAAATTTCAAATTCCCCAGTAAAAGACTGACAGGAAGCAAAAAACATTCTCCCTCACACGTTCAAAGTGTGTACGCTGTGTAATGTTCAAAATCCATTTCCTTTTGAACTAGCCTTTCAAACTGAACCAGGGACAGAGAAAGGTTTTGGAGGCTTCTGACTACTGGTCAGGGGGCAGGAGCTGGTGGAACTGAGAGGTGGGAAGGGGTGAAGAAACTGGCTTGAATGAAAAGGATAGTGATCATATCATTCACTTAATTTGGTGTGCTATTAGAAAATTCAGATTGAAATAGACTATCCAAGTGGCAGCTGGGTCGGTTAAGCATCTGACTTTGGCTTAGGTCATGATCTCATGGTTCACGAGTTTGAGCCCTGCATCAGGCTCTGCACTGTGCATGGCTCTTCTCCCTCTCTCTCTCTCTGCCCTTTCCCCACTGTGTGCTCTCTCTCTCTCTCAAAATAAATAAATAAACTTAATTTATTAAAAAAAGAAAGAGGGGCGTCTGGGTAGCTCAGTTGGTTGGACGTCCGACTTCAGTTCAGGTCATGATCTCGCAGTGTGTAAGTTTGAGATCCACGTCGGGCTTTGTGCTGACAGCTCAGAGCCTGAAGCCTGCTTTGGACTTTGTGTCTCCCTCTCTCTCTCTGCCCTTCCCCGTCTTGTGCTCTGTCTCTATTTCTCTTAAAAAGAAATAAACATTTAAAAATTTATTAAAAAAGAAAGAAAGAAATAGATTGTCCAAGATAAAAATATAACCACCTGAAGAATGGAGAGGCAGAGGAGAGAAGTGTTGGAAAATGGCATAAAAGTCAACCTGAGAGCAGATATTTATACAGCTACATACACAGCATTATTCACAGTAGCCAAAACATAGAAACAAACCAAGTGTCCACTGATGGGTGAATGGATAAGCAGCATGTGGTACATACACACAACAGAATATTGTTCAGCTTTAAAAAGGAAGGAAATTCTGATACGTGCTACCCCATGAATGAACCTTGTAGAGGTTGAGCAAAATAAGCCAATAGCAAAAAAGACAAATATTATATGATTCCACATACATGAGGCACATGGAATAGGCAAATTCATAGAGACACAAAAGCAGAATGGTGGTTGCCAGGGGCTGGGGGAGAAGAGAATGAGGAGTTAGTGTTTCATGAATGGGCAGAAGCTCTAGACATGGGCGGTGACAACTGTATGACAATGGGAAGGCTCTTAATGGCACAGAAAGATACACTTTTAAATGGCTAACATGGTAAACTTTATGTGATGTATATTTTACAATTTTTAAAAATAAATATTTTTTAAAAAATCGACTTGCTCAGGCCAGCAAAAGGAAGAGAAAAAAAAACAGAAAATGACAATGTATAATAAATTAAGTCAAAAGGAATAAAACTAAATGCATCACTTATCATAATAAATGGGAACGCCTTAAATTCCCTGTATCAGACCACAAGGATTTACAGGTTAGATTCAAAATCAAAGTCCAGCTGTGTTCTATTTATAAGCGGCACACAGAAAAAGAAGTTTTAGAAAGAGATCAGCTTCCAATTAAGGCAAGATGGCAGCCTCTGTTGACACAGGGACCTTCCCACCTCTGACAGCTAGAAGGACTGAACAGGCAGCAGTGAAACATTTCATGTTGGGTGCATCTAGGAGTAGAGGATGGGGAGTGGCAGCTATGATGGCCAGGGGCTTAGCTAATGCCTGAGCTGGAAGGAAAGTCAGGACCTCTGGTCCACAAGAGGTAGGGAAAACCAGAACTAAAATCAAAGCATAAGGCTCAAAGAATGAACGCTCAATAAATTCCTAGCAACCACGAGGTAGGAACTCTCAAGCAAATGAATTAGCAGAAATTGGTCCCAGGATGGTGATATCTGGCACCTAACAAAAGTTTTTCAAAGCCTCTCTAAAGGAATGAATGCTTATTTCAGACCATATGAGGATTCCACAACAAAAGGCCACTGAGGATGTGCTTAACCCCTCTGGCCCCTACAAAACACTATTACAAAATATACAAGAAACCACATCCCCTGCCCATGAGCAGATAGCACACAGGAGTAGTCCACAGGACTTCTGGTAAGGGACTTCTGGCAAACTTATTACAGACATTAAAGAGAGAATCAAGACCTTAAGAACCAACTACTATGACAGAAGAAAACGCAGATTTAGAAAAGAGTAAAATAGAAGCTTTAGAAATAAAAACATAGTCATTGAGATCAGAAACTCAAAGAGCAGGTTCAACAGCTGATAAGAAACGGCTAAAAATAGAGCTCATGAAATGGAAGAAACATGAGGAAGTTATTCAGAATGCAGCACAGAAAGAGTCAGACAATCTGAACAAGAGGAAAAGGAACTGGCAAGATAGAAGGAAGTCCAGGATATGTATGGAAAGACATATCAATCTTCTGATTCAAACGGCTTAACTCTAGAACAGCATTCATGCCATAAATCTACATTCACTGAAACTGCAGACCATCAAGTCAAGAAGATAACTTTAAATTTTTTTAATGTTTATTTATTTTTGAGAGAGAGAGAGAGCACGAGCAGGGGTGAGACAGAGTGAAAAGGAGACACAGAATCTGAAGCAGCTCCAAGCTTTGAGCTGTCAGCACAGAGCCATTTAATGCGGGGCTCAAACTCACAGACCATGAGATCATGACCTGAGCTGAAGTCAGATGCTCAACCGACTGAGCCACCCAGGTGCCCCAGGTCAAGAAGATGACCTCAAAAGCAACCCAAGAAAAGGAAGATATTTTACAAGTTGATGGTAAGAACAGTATTTCTACAAAATCAGAGGCTAGAAGATATCCTCAAAATACTGAGAAAAAAATAACTGTCAACCTAGAATTTTACACCCAGATAAACAATCTTTCAAAAGATAGAGTGAAATTGAGAATTTTTTCAAACACTCACAAACCTTCACTGAAAGAATTGCTTAAGACAACTTTGACTAAAGAAATTTAAGCCCCAAGAAAGTAACAAGATATAAGAAGCAACTGTAAGCCAAAGAAACTGATAACTATGTGTATCAAAAAAAAAAAAAAAAGTGTTGACTACAAAAATTACAAGGACAATAGAAGTCTTTAATGTTGTAGTAATTTTTTTAAGGCAGGAGTGGTGATACTAATATCAGATAAAGTGGAATCCAATACCAAAAGCTCACAACAAATATGTATACCACATTATGATGAAAGGTATTATTAATAAATAAGGCATAGTCATAAACATTTATACACAATACAACATCAAGGTAAAAAAACATAAAGCAATGGGGGCATCTGGGTTACTCAGTCAGTTGAGCATCTGACTTCAGTTCAGGTCACGTTCTTGCAGTTTATGAGTTCAAGCCCCAGACCCAGTTTGCAGCTGTCAACGCAGAGCCCGCTTCAGATTCTCAGTTTCCCCTCTCTCTCTCTCTCTGTCCCTCCCCAACTCAGGCCCATGCAGGCATGCTCACACCTTCTCTCTCAAAAATAAATAAAATAAAAAACATAAAGCAAAGACACAGAAACACAAGAATTCAAAACATAAAACAAGGGATAACTTTGACACACCTATCAAACAATGTGACAAATCACACAGACCAAAAAAAAGTAAAAGGTTTAACTTTGAAAAAAGTAACAGTGTACTGATGATTTTTAAAACTGCTAAATTACAAAAAGAAACTTGGCAAGCCTCATTGACTATCGTTAAGTAAAACAAGAAATCAGTAACAAAACAATGACACCCAACCTCCACCTCTCAAAAAAGACTATCTGCTAATTAAGAAAAGCTCTTTTACAGAACCCCAGGATTAAAATAAAAATTAAGACTAAAATTATAAACATCTAAAAATGAACGTAAGTGGGAGAACACTACAGAAATCTGTGAGCCACCTCGGTGGCTCAGTCAATTAAGCATCCAACTCTTGATTTTGGCTCAGGTCATGATCTCATGATCTTGAGATAGAAGCCCACATGGGGGTCTGCACTGACAGTGGAGAGCCTGCTTGGGATTCTCTGTCTCTCTCTCTCTCTCTCTCTCTCCCCCCTCCCCACCACCCTCTCTCCGCCCCTCCCCCTCTTGTGCTGTCTGTCTCAAAGTAAATAAACATTAAAAAAATAAATCTGTATACTACACATATACCTATACACAAATAAAACAAAATAGAGGAGGAATGTAATAAGGACAAAAAGTGGAACCTATTGAACTAGAAATTATTATAATAAACAGCAAGTGACAATTTTCAAGTAGAAAAATAAATAAATAAAACCAAAAGCCAAAATTTGCTGAGAAGACAATTTGAATAGACCAATGTGTAAGACAATTAATGGCTCTTAACCTATCACTTAAAATAAGCAATAGGCTTTACAGATCAGCTAACTAAAGAGCAGCCCTTTCCCATGCTAATCCACAGACAAATCTAGAAAGCTCACCAATTTATTTTACAAAGCCAGCACAACTTAACAAAACTTAATATAGTGTATGCTAGTGAACATGCATGAACACACAAACTCCAGCCCACCTTTATACGTAATTATGGAAGCAAACATCTTAATACATTAGCACATGGATTCCAATACTATGTTAAGAGAATAAGTGATAAGGATTATTCCAGAAATCCAAGGATAATTCAATGTTAGGAAATTTATCAACATATTTCAGCATATCAATTACTGAACGAGAAAAGCCAAGGGATGATATCAATACACAACTGAAAATATCTGAAAAATTCAGCAATCAGTCATTCTTTATAAGGTTTCTAAACAGAAGTTAAGTACCTAAATATGACTTTTAAATTCCTAATGTGAATGCTAGACTAGAGAGCAGGCAAGAGAAATATTTATAAGCAACACTTTGGGGACATTGGCAAAATTTGAATATGGACTGTAGATAACGGTGTTGTGTCACCATTCATTTCCTGACTTTATTATCACCCCCTGTGTACATTACGCCCTTACAAGGAAAGACTGAAGTATTTAGGGAAAAAGAGGCATAGGGTCTGCAACGTACTTGCAAGTGATTCAGAAAAAAATATGTAGATAGACGCACTACTGATGAATTCATTGGTCAATCAGAAGTTTGGGCATCTGCAAATGATAAAGCTAATGAGGCAAAAAAATGTTAATAATTGGTGAATTATTAACATACCCTATATTAAGGGCATGGGAGTCTTTGGGCTGTTCTTGGAGCTTCTCCACAATTTAAAATTGTAGCAAAATTTAAGTAATCAAACTTACCTAACTACTAAGAAATAAAATCAAACATTGGCCTAAAGCAATGAGATGAAAGCCATTCCCACTCAGATAAAAAACAAGACATCGATGTTTCCTTTCACGCTATCCTTTGACATTATTATGGTTTCAATCAATGCAATAAGTAAAAGAAATAAGAAATAGAAAAAAATATTAAAATATGAAAAATACTGGACATGAAGAAATAAATTATTTATAGGTAATATGAATGTAGATATGGAAGACCCAAAGTTACTTAAAAATAGAATAGGTAATGGGACACCTGGGTGGCTCAGTTGGTTAAGCTTCCGACTCTAGCTCAGGTCATGATCTCGCAATTCATGAGTTCAAGCCCCATGTTAGGTTCTGTGCTGACAGCTAAGAGCCTGGAGCCTGCTTCGGATTCCATGTCTTCCTCTCTCTCTGCCCTTCCCTTGTTCACATTTTGTCTCTCTCTCTCAAAAATAAGCAAAAATTTTTTTAAAAGTAGAATAAGTAAGCGGTGCCTGTGTGCCTCAGTTGGTTGGGGATCCAATCTTAATTCCAGCTCAGGTCCTATCCCACAGTTGTGGGATCATGCCCCACACTGGGCTCCTTGCTGAGCATGGAGCATGGAGCCTGCTTGGGATTCTCTCTCTCTGTCTCTCTCTCTCTCTCTCTCTCTCTCTGTGTCTCTCCCTCTCTGTCTCTCTCTCTCTCTCTCTCCCTCTGCCCCTCTCCTTGCTCACGCTCTCTCTCTTAAAAATAAAGAGGGGGCACCTGGGTGGTTCAGTTGGTTAAGCACCCAACTCTGGATTTTGGCTCAAGTCATGATCTCACAGTTCATGGGTTCACACCCCTGCTTGAGATTATCTCTCTCCCTCTCTCTCTGTCGCTCCCCTACTCGTGCTCATGCACACGTGCATGCACACTCTCTCTCAAAATAAATAAATAAACTTTAAAATAATGAGTTGAAAAAATAAGTAAGTAAAATAAACAGAATAAAAACATTTCTAAATTAAAGAAAGAAATAGTTTTCTCTGTAAAGGAGCAGTAAGCACTGTCAAAATGTTCATCATGAGAAGCAAAATATGAAGATAGCTTTATACTATATCATGAATAAGCAGGAATAGGTGAACTGCACCTTGACTATCCACCTGCTCTCTCTTTATTTGAAATTGCTGGTATATCTTTTCTAGTCTTTTTTTATTTTTAGCATTTCCAACTTTGTTTTTATGTTTAGGTCTATCTCTGGATCTTGCTTTGTTAGTCAACCTGAAAAAGGTTTTTAACTAGGTTAATTAACCCATTTACATATATTAATACAGTCTATATATCTGGCATCAGTTTTGGCAGGTTTTTTTAACCTTACATTTAAAACACCTACACACATACACAAAGTCTTTCGGCATGTAGGCTTGTAGTTTCTGCTTGCTCGTTTTCTCTCTCTGCAGTTCTTCAGGTAGGTAAGAAGGATGTAAGTTCTCATTACTACTTTTACATTAGTACCTTGTATCATGCCCTCAGAAACCTCTTCTTTAAATATTTTGACCTCATTGCTATGAGCAATAACGCAAGTAGCTAGTAAATGCTTCTTCCTCCCTCCCTTGCTCTTCTCAAACGATCAGCTTTAGTCTCCAGTATTAATTTGGTGCTGATTGTTATAGTCTTTAATAAATTTAACCTTCTCCTACTTGCTTTGTCGGCCTCAAGAGACATTTTCTAGTCCTAGTTACTTTAGCCAATATGACAAGGAGCGTATTCTACTTTCCCTTTACTTTCCCCTCATCTCCTACCATATATTTTTTTACCTGTATAATTCTATATAACAGAGCACATAACATTTATGCATTAATTTGCCCCCTAATGTCATGTTCTTTTTTTTAAATTTAAGTTTATTTATTTATTTTTGAGAGAGATAGAGACAGCATGAGCAGGAGACGGGCAGAGAGAGAGAGAGGGAGAGGGAGAGGGGGGGAGAGAGAGAGAGAGAGAGAGAGAGAGAATCCCAAGCAGGCTCTGCGCTGTCAGCACAGAGCCGGAAACAGGGATAGAACTCATAAAACCGTGAGATTACGACCTGAGCAGAAACCGAGAGTCAAAGCTTACCTGACTGAGCCACCCAGGTGCCCCCGTTATGTTTTAGTTTTACAGCTGAATGTAGTTCATCCCTGGAATTTATTAAAATCTTTGCCAATCATCTTACGGTTTTCTGAAGCTCATTTCTTAGTAAACTCCTCATGGTTACAATATTCCCAGAGTTCTTGCAAATGCAAAACTGTGTGCCTGTAGACTTTTAAAAAGAACAATTATCTGAATACAGGATGTTTGGTTCAAATAGTAAGCATATTAAAAACACTGAGGTTCTGTTCCAGGCACAGTCAGCAAGCACACCTTACTGTGTGTCTCCCACTGGCTACAGCTATAAGACCTAACAGAATGCATAGAATAAACAGCTTGAAAACTCTGAAAAATAAAATAGCAGGTGAACTGGGGAACAACTTTGAATCTAATTCAAAGTACCATCAAATTGCTAGTACTTTATCATGTTTCCCTCTTCGGTCTCCCCCAGCCAAAGCTCAACACACAGCCTGAAACCCTAAATTGAGCACTCATGGAGACAGAAAGAGCCCAGAAGTCCTCTAGTTCTGGCTCAAGGATTTGGAAATAGGCTTCCCAATGCCATAAAAGAGTAAGCCAATCCCTTCATTGTTTTCTCTTTTGGATTTCTCTCTCTTCTTTCTCTCACACCCCAGTCCCCAGGCAATACCATAGCAGCGACAACAGCAGGCAAGGCATAGAAGAATCTTCCCTCTGAATGCAGGAGCTTTGTCCCAAGAAGACAAGGCAAAGCCTTGTTGCTGATTCTCTATCTGTGCTTCTACTTCTAGACCCTTAGCCAAGTGTGGGCACAGGAATTATGCAGCAAAGCAAGGTAAAGCCCTAGCCTCCTTGGAGGACTGGGAAAGGGAAGCTCCAGGGACACAGAAGACACCCAGATCACAGAGAAGGAGGGGCCAGGGAAAGAGATCCTTGAAGTTTGTTTATTATAAACTCAGGGACTCATCCCCAAGGCATGCGTGTGTACATACTACCCTAAACAGAAAACACAAACTTTGGGAACAGATCTACAGGACAGATCACTATCCTAGCGCCAGATTGGCCACTGAGCGGCACATGTGCCGGACAGATCTGAATAGGACTCCAGAGATTCTGAAAAATGAACTGACATCAGAGCCACAACCCATAATGAGCTGGTCAGAACTTGTGGTCTAAATTCAAGTGGATAGACAGCCTGCTTAAACAAAACCACCAACAGTCTCCTTAGGATCCAAACAATATCCAGAGACTCACAACATAATATTTAATATGTCCAGGACACAACCCAAAGTTACTCAATAGGCAAAGATTCAGGAAAAATGTCAACTTCCATGGGAAAACAAGGACAGACTTTGGAATGCTGAAGCAAAAAGACTTTAAAGCAAGGATAATAAAAAGGCTCCAGTGAGTAAGGGTCACTATTTTGGAAATGAATAAGAAACTACACAAAAGTAAGAGGGTGGGGAACAGGAGATATGAAGAAGAACCAAATGGAATTTTTCAAGTGAAAAGATAATAAATAAAACAAAAACTCACTGGATGAGTTTAATGGCAGAATGGAGGTGATAAGAGAAAATGTCCATCACCTTCTTGGCAATGACAATTTAAATCACTATGGATTTCTATCAGAAAACATGGAGGACAGCAGGAATTGGGATTTTTTTTTTTTTAAGGAACTGGGATATTTTTAAAGCCTGAAAGGAAAGAATTGCCAGCCCAGAATTCTATACCTAGTGAAAACGCCCTTCAGGAACAGAGGTGAAGTAAAGACATCCTAAAAAGAAACAATAGACACAGATATTTTAAAGTTCATATGGAAGAACAGCCAAGGAACTTTTGAAAAAGCAAAGAGTGTAGAGGCTCAGGCCTTACCAGATAATGAAATTCACAAGAAGTTACAATAATCAAAATAATGATGCAGCATTAAGAAAGTAAACTGCATAGAGCCCTAAAACAGAGCCATATAGAAAATGTGCCTGAAAGCAAATAAAGTTAGGCCCTTTTTTCATACCATATGCAAAATCAATTCTGGATGAGTTAAAATTTGAATGTAAAAAAAATGAAATGAAAACATTAGAAGGAAGTTGAAAAGAAATATCTGTGTGATCCCTGTAATGATGACCCTTTTAACTCAGAGAAAAGAACCCTGAAACTGTAAAAGAGAAAATGAACAGATTTAACTACATAAAAAGTCCTTAAATTTTCTATATGGCAAAAGATGCTAAACATTAAGCCAAATGAGAAGTGAAGATATTGCAAGAAAATACTTGCATATAATAAAGTAACCATGGAAATGCAGATCAAATGAAAACTAGGAAATTTCTTTTTTCTCCCATTGGGTAAATACAAATCCTGTATTTGTAACATCCTGCACTGGGGGAGGGTGGCAAAGGACACGCTTATAAAATGCTTCTGTGGAGAGGCATGACTACAATCTTCAATTCTAAATTTGAATACCCTTTGACCAGCAATTCCACTTTGGGGAATTTATGCTCAAAAAAACAAGGACTGGCATCTAACGTCAAATATGCAGCAATGTTTGTAGAGACAGAGAACTGCTACAACCAAAATATCCCCAAGAGGAAGAGAACAGAATAAATTATAATAATGCATATTATGGACTCCAACATAGTCATTACAAATAATGAGGTAATAATAATAATAGGTTATGGCTGGGGATATTTAGTATATAGTAGACTTAAAAAGGCACAGAGAAGGGTGTATGGTATAATCCTTTCATAAAGTTTTTCTAAAAGAAAAGAAACATTCCACAAATATACATAAATTCTCACACTTTTGTGATTGTAAAGGAAAGCATGGAACATTACCCAACACTGATAACAGCTTCTTGTGGGTATAGAATTGGGATAGACTGTTGTCATTTTTTATGTTGTTGTTATACTTCTTTGTTTCAATTACTGCAACAAGTATATATTGCCTTTGGGGTATAAAAAAATCCAACAGTGTTGCTTTTACAGAAAAAAATATATACATACACACATACATACTCAGTCCCACAGTCAGCTCCCAATGACTATGTCCTTATCAACTATGTAACCAGTAACATGGACAATTCACACTGTGAATTTGTCTCTGATGTACTGGGCCTTACAAAATTTTTAAAGGAACATAATGGGGCTGCCCTGCTAAAACTATTCACAACCTTGCTCTGTGAGTTTTCAAAACTGTTCTTAACACATCATCAGCTCTCAAAATGGGCTGCGCATTCATCCGCGAGGGAGTCAGTCCACCTCCCAACGCCCAGCTGGGTAGCAGGGACCCAGAGCATGAATGCCATTTGAAGGTGGTCTGCAAGTGACTGATACACCAGGTGCCCCCCTGCCTACCTCCACCTTTGTCAAAGTGCCCCCTAAATCTTACATATCCATCCCAAATGAGATGCCTCTCCAAATTTTTCTTGAATCTTCACCTTTGCATGCATGTCTTGTGTTTTTCCTAAGAAACAGGTGTGACGTCCTGGAGGAGCTTTACCTTTGACTCGTCACCATGGTGCTTTAGTTCATCCCCTCTGCCTCTGCCTCTGCCTGGGGCAGGGGCACAGTTTAGATCTAAGGGCTGGAAGTATGGCCTCTAACTTCAAAATAACTAAGTTCAAACTCAACAGTGGCCACTTCTTAGCTGGGTAACCTTAAGCAGGTTAATTTTATGCATCCACATGACTGGGCTAGAGGATGCCCAGATAGCTGGTAAAACCTGTGTGTGTGTGTGTGTGTGTGTGTGTGTGTGTGTGTGTAGGAGAGATTAGCATTTGCATCAGTCAGCTGAGTAAAGATGGCCCTCACCAAGATGGGCAGGCATCATCCGATCCTTTGAGGGCCAGAAGAGAACAAAAAAAGACAGAGGAAGGGTGATTTCACATTCTCTGACTGAGCTGGGACATCATCTTCTCCTGCCCTTAGATACCAGCACTCCTGGTTCTCAGACGTCCAGACTCACACCAGGAATTAGACCACTGACCCCCGATTCCTGGCCCTTTGGATCCAGAGTGAATTATACAACCGGCTCTCCTTTATGGCAAGATTATGGGACTTCTAGGTTTCCATGTCAGCCAGTTCCTCAAGTGAATGAATGAGCAAGCTCTCAGTTCTTTCTCTGCAGAACCCCGACTAACACAGCAAGTGACTTAATCCCTTCAACTCAGCATGCTCGGCAGAGGCTGCCCAGACTCCTTACAGCTCAGGACCAGCACTGAGACTGCCTCAGTTATCAGGATTCTACTGGCTAAGGCAAGACAGAAGCCCGGTCCAAATTCAAGTGGAGGGAACTACACTAGAACACGAGCACTGAGGGCTACAGACTTACATGACAGCACACCATGTAAGACACTCGACTTTAACATCTGGCACACAGTATGTGCTCAAAAAATGTGAGCTCTTTTTTCTGATGCATTATTTTTTCTTCAATAGAGGCAATGTATTTTTACAGTGATTCTTCACCACGTGCAAACCACAGAGAAGGCCTAGAAATCTAGAGATTGCTACGGAGCCCTAACCCCGCAGAGCCAATTTGAGTATAAAGTCAGACACCCTAGTCACTGCGCTTAAATGAAAAATACCATTGCAGGGAAGGCTCCAGGTCTCAGGAGACAGGCATACATAAGGTGAGGGGTCAATGTTAACCACTCACAGCCACGCTAACATGCAAACCTGTCCCAGCATAGCTAGA
Organism: Crocuta crocuta; assembly: GCF_008692635.1. Taxonomy (NCBI): domain Eukaryota; kingdom Metazoa; phylum Chordata; class Mammalia; order Carnivora; family Hyaenidae; genus Crocuta; species Crocuta crocuta. Next base: position 7,908,225 of record NW_027529641.1, on the reverse strand, counting down.
ACCAACCATCATTTCTGCAAAGGACAGAGGCAATACATGAAAAGTGGTATACACTGTATTAAAAGAATTTTAATGGTGCTTGTAGCAGATTAAGTTTGAAGAAAGAAAACAAGGCAATGAGAACGTGGATGTGAGAGGGTACGGCAGCAGATAGATGCAGGGCAGAGGTTACTTTAAGATCTCAAAAATGTAGGCAGAGTTTGTTGTGTACATTGTTGTTCCCAGAACCCAGAGAAATGCCTGCACATAGAGACATTTGCGGAACCACTCTGAATTGTGGGAAGTTAAAATGGATAGGTTGTAATCACTGAAAGGAATAACACCGGAAATGCAAAGTGAATTACTGTTTTACATACTTATTTGCCTCTTTAGACTAAAGTGGAGTGTGCATTTTTCACATAAATAGTTTTACCACCGTGTCCAGGTAATGTTTTCCTTTTTGGGTTTATTCTCAAAATGCAGCTCTTTTTCAATGCCCTTTGGGAGTACCAAATCATAGCTAAGGCTAAATGGGAGAAAGGGAGGCTCAGGGAGGAGCCAGGAAGTGAAGCTAATTTACCAGTCTGCCACCTGTAGGCTGGTTGCAGCAGACATAAACATCAGTGCCCACAAAACAGACGACATGAAAATAATGCATATTAAATAATGCTAAAAACTGAGCAACAGATGTGTGAAAACTATATATAGTGGTCCGTTTGAGTCATGGCTCTCTGATTCCTGCCTCCAACCTCCTCTCTTTAATTTCAACACTCTGAGCTGTGGCCACACATACTGTTGTTCCTAATCAGCTCTCCAAGACTCAGCCGTGGTTTGAAATAAGCTTTGAAAATTAATACCCCCATTAGGATGAAGGACCACACCTGTATCGATCAGGGTGTTGCACAGTTTTACTCAGATCCCCTTTTAAAAACCATGCATGGACTTGGAGAACAGAGGCCATTACAAAAGAGCAACAACACGAGAAAAGCGAAGCTGAATAGAATTGTTAAATTTCAACATTCAAGAACAAATACCAAAAGTTCATTACAAAGGCTTAGTTTGGATTTCTGGAGATGGAATTAAAACACAACCGAGTTTATAGCTTAAGCCTCTAAAATGTACTCCAGCACCATAAACCAAATGTAGTTACAGATGTCCAGAGTTCTCAGAACAAGTGCTTCTCTGGACAAATGCCCTGCGTGTATGTTTTCCATTTCTGTAAGTCCATTCTTTACTAATATAAAGAAAACACAACTTTCATCAAAAGGCTATAAAATGCCACCCCACCCCCAATTAACTCTTGGTGACAATCACTTCCTTAAAATAGCTCTCCTGGTGGCTTTCTTCCGCGGAGGCTTCTTAGTCACTGTCTTCTCTAATTTGGGGTCAACAGCCTGAAAATCGGTCACCGTGGAGGTCTGGAGCTCAGAAAACACGCCCCCGGACGCCGGCTTCGGGTCGCCTGCCCAGTCCCGCCGCCCACACAGCACCGCGTTCCAGACACACGCGGGAAACGCGAAATCCCCAACGCCAAGTCTTTGAATGGCCGCAGGGGGAGCGGCCGTTCTCCGCGCCCGGACTGACCCGCAGCCGGACGGGACGTGCCTGCGCCCCCCAGCCCCTAGCTCGGGCCGCCGCGAAGCCCAGACGCGCGCGGAGTCGCAGCTGCACACCGGGTTCGGACCCCACCTCCCCGCCTCGGTCAGGGCCTCTTGGCTGCTGGGTCCGCACCGAGTCCGACCTCCGCCCGACGCGCGCGCGCTGCCCAGCCTCACCCGGCCGAGGGAGGGTACCCGGCTTCGCTTTCCTCCAAGAAAAGTAACTCGAGGATCAGCGCTCTAGGAAAGGGAAAGCGATGCTGCGAGAGCGGTAAGTAAGGTCCCCGGAGTTATTCAGCCCGGAGTTTTCTGAACTGCACCCCGCGCTGCAGCAGCTCGGCCCCGGGCGTTCGCACCCCGAACTTGGCGCCCTCGGTGCGGTCCCGGGCGGGCTACAACCCCGGGGTCCGAAGCACCCGCCCCGCGCCCGACCGAAGACACTTACCGAAAAGCCGGCCCAGAACGGACAGGAGTGGCGGACGCGGGCCGAGGTGGTAAGCGCCAGCGCGGCGAAGCTCACGGCCACGATGAGGCATCCGAGCG
>NW_027529641.1:7881717-7906045 GCF_008692635.1 Crocuta crocuta | reverse complement strand
TGCCCCAGGTGTGGCGCGCAGCAGCCGCTACCGAATGCGGAATTCCAAGATCCAAGATGCCGCTTTTCTGCAGTTCCGCAATTTCCCAAGCCATCCTCTGAGAACTGGGCCGGGGAGGACCCGTCATTTAAAACATTGCCAGTTCACAAACGGATGTCTCTTACCCCCCTTTAGTTTTCAGGGCTCTTGATGCAAGTGAAAAGTTTGGGCTTAAAACAAATTGCACAAAACGAATTTAAATGAACAATCTCAGTAAGGACCCATTAAGTCGTCCCTACTCCCTTTAGCCGGTATAAGGTTTTAAATTGATTATCAGCTTCTTTGAGGTGCCAAGGAAACTTGGAAGTTTTGTCATAATTCGCTTTGTGACCCCGTTGATGTGACAACTTTAGGACCGCTGGTGTTGAGAAAGGATGCATTGACGTATTAAGAAACCCAGGAGTGTTAGGAAGTCTGAAGGGATCAGGCCAAAAAGGCCAAGTTCATAGTAAGAAAGGGCAATGAGAGGTCATTCTCCCAGGCCATTTTTTCACTGTCACACGGTGGAACTGAAGGAGTCCTGCTGGACCCGAAACACAGGAGAGACTGGCCCCCAGAACATGTCAGTTGCTGGTGCTTGAAATTTCACCGTTAGAGATATTGATTCCTTTGGGGCTTGACGAGGCTCTATTAAAATGCAAATTCCTCTTGAAGGGGCAATAGCTCAAGCCTTTATCAGCCAACACCTTTGCAGGGATGGGATTTATTTTCCAATTTAAAGGGATGGCCAAGAGATGAACTGGGGGTGGGGAATTCCACAGATAAGGTGGCTGACCTCAAAATGCTGGCCTGTGGCCAAACTCTGCCTTTTCCTCCAGTTTTCATCTATAACATGGCTGAGCCTCAGGCTGGCGTCATTTAAAGCACTGGAGTACAAATTCAAATTTCCTGGAGACATTCTCTATCTAGAAATTCTCAGGCAGCACTTTTTAAGGGCTTGGCACAATACCAAAGCAAGATCCTTGGACTGCCATGATGTTAGTTCTCACTGGAGTCACCTCCCTCCTTCATCCATTCCTCTACAATAGTTTACAAGGGACTCTTAGCACCAGACACTCTTTGCCTCTTAGAGTAGGTACATAAGTGAACAAAACGACAAAACCCATGCCTTCTGGGTAGGAGAGAAACAGACGGTAAGCAGAACACATAAGTAAATTACATAGAGCTTATTGACATTACATTAGAGCCCAAAATTATGCTAAGCACCCACTGTGTGCCAGACACCACACCGAGGATGTCAGGATTAGCAAAGCAAACAAGGTAGGGAATATTCAGTCTAGTGGTTAGATTGACAGTACACAGATAATTGCTCCAAGGCCAGTTGCAGCTGGATTCAGTGTGATGGAGAATTCTACATTGTGCCAGAAACCAGATAATAAGGAGCTTTGGAAAGCTTTCTAACCGCAATGTAGAAAATGTGGTGCCTAAGTAGGATATCTGTCCTATTGGTTGAGGGTCCCTAAATATGGGGTGATGATCAGGTGGAAGTCCTTGGCAAGGGAGATGCCTCTCACCTGAGGCAGAACAAAGGAGACAGAAGGGAGCAGTGGGCAGGACAGCTGAGGAGAGGTGGTGGGTAGGAGGTGCTTTTATGGAGGGAAGGTAAGGAGGTAGGGTGACAAATGTGACTTTCTCTGTTTTGGTAACTATGCCTATTTGTAAGAAGCCCATCGGTCACTTAGGGCCTATGGATATTTTGAGGTGAGTCGCCTAATGGGCCTGTCTCTATTCAGCCAGGTGGTCACTGTGGGACCTTTTCCATTACTCAAGCCTGTTGGCCTAAAAGCAACATCCACAGAAAATGGATTGAGGGATGCCCAAGAAAATGCAGAGTTCACATGTCATTGCTGTCATCTAGGCAAGAAATGACAGTTTTGGGATTAAGGTAGGGATGGTGGAGATACCCAGAACTGGATGCATTTGAGATACTTAGGAGGTGTCAGTAATGAATTAAATATAGGGCTGTGCCAGCTGGCACAAGATGGGGAGAGTACAGAATGTTAGAAACCTCTGGTGAACTCCCATTTATGTATTAAATTTGCTCCCAAAATATGTGGGAATCAATTCCTTTTATTTATAAATGACATGGAAAGAGAGCTCCAGGCAGCACAGCAGAAGATTTTGGTGTAGGTAGGTTAGGGGAGGGATCTACTTTCTCTGTGAAATGTGATTTGGGGGCAGAGGGAGAGACTGATCCAGAAATTAAAATAACTTTGCCATTTTAAAGATCATTTCTTAATTATAGAGAATTTTAAATTTTTTTTTTAATTTCTGAGAGAGAGAGAGAGAGAGAGAAAGCATGAGTAGGGAAGGGTCAGAGAGAGTGACACAGAATCCGAAGCAGGCTCCAGGCTCTGAGCTAGCTGTCAGCACAAAGCCTGACGTGGGGCTCAAACCCACAAACTGAGAGATCATGACCTGAGCCAAAGTCAGATGCTTAACCGTCTGAGCCACCCAGGCGCCCCGAGAATTTTAAAATTCTGTTGTATTAAATGCAATAGCCAACATTCTCTTGATAAACAATTGGAATTTGGAGATATAAACAGAGTCAATTTCATAGAAGTGAATCAGAAAGGAAGAAAGGAATGATGGATGGAAGGAAGGAGGAAGGGAGGGAGCTAGCTTAGCCCTAGCTCTGATCCTGACAACTGGTTGACTCTCTTTGCTCCTCAGTGCTTTTGTCTTATAAAAGGCTACAATAATACATGTCCTAGTATTATGGAAGATTCTTGAAGATTCCTGAAACCAACTATAGCAACGTTTTATTCTCCCTAGATCAGATGACTAATAGACTGAGACCATTGTTCTTAAGCAAAGCATGAGAAGGTGGCTGAGCTTTTACTGAAATGCAGGCTGCATGCACCATCAGGAAGATGAGTAATACAAATGCTTAACTTACAGCCCCCTTGTTCAGATCCTTGCTCTTTTTAACATACTTCTCCATAGATGGATGAAAGAGAAATGTGTCCCTTCATACTATAAGGCAGAAGAAAGCTGTACTGGATTTCACAATCTACACCTCTGGAAGAATAATAGTCGGCAAAGAACTTCCATTTCCAGGAACATCAGGCTAGCAAATTCTGCTGAAGACAACTAAGAAGCCAGATGATTTTTAAAAAATATATCTTCTTAAAAGTATTTTTAAAAAGTATGGAGATAATGAGGAAACACTAGGTAAAGGTTAAAGAGAAGGAATACTGAAAGGTGTATGCACCATTGGGGTGTACAAATGTTTGGCAGACAAACAAGGTTAGAAAGCAAATTTTGAGTCCAGGAGCCTCAAGAACAAGGACCCAATGCACCAGTTACCTGCTTTGTGATTGAACCCCAGATGGCTGCACCCAAGAAGTAAGGAAATAAGCCACCCTTTTCTCTATTTACAGATGCCCAGAAATCCCAAACCCTGAATTTGATTTACAGTAATCCCTCATTGCTTAGGCCATGAGGAGATAACAAAAGCAATAGCAAATCACCTCTGGAGAATGACAACCTCATCCCAGGCCTCAAATTATTTTTACAAACAGCATCCTAAAAATTCACTTTAACTTTCTCAACATGATAAAGGGCATTTAATGAAAAACCCACAGCTAATACCATACTCCATGGTGAAAGACCGAAAGCTTTCCCCCAAGATCAGGAGTGAGATAAGGATGTCTACAGTCAACATTGCTTTTCAACATTGTACTAGAAATTCTAGCCAGAGCAATTAGATAAGAAAAAAAATAAAAAGCATCCAAACTGGAAAGGAAAAATTAAAACCAACTCTGTTTGCAGAATGATATGATCCTATATTCATAGAAAATCTCAAAGAATCCCCAAGAAAGCTACTAGTAGTAATTCAACAAAGTTTTAGGATATAAGATCAACACACTAAAATCAGTTGTGTTTCTACAGACTAGCAATGAACAATCTGAAAAAGAATAAAGCAATTCCACGTACAACAGCATCTAAAAGAATAAAACATCTGGGAAATTCAAAGACATAAAAGACTTGTATGCTGAAAAGCATAAGACATTACTGAAAGAAATTAAAGATGTAAACAAATGGAAATCCTGTGTTCATGGATAAGAAGACTTTATATTAAGATGTCAATATGCAAAGTGTTCTACAGATTCAAAGAAATCCATATCAAAACTCCAATAGACTTTTTTTCAGAAATGGGAAAGCCAATCCTCAAATTGATATGGAATTGCAATGGCCACAAGTAGCCAGCGTTGAAAAAGAAGAAACAGTTGGAAAGACTCACACTTCCAGATTTGAAAACTTACTACAAAGCTATAGTAATCAGTATATAATGTGGAACAGACATGCAGATAAATCGACCATTAGAATAGAATTGAGGGTCCAGAAATAAATACATCTATCTCAGGCCAATTGAGTTTTCACAAGTTGCCAAGTCTTTTCAATGGGGAAAGAATAGTCTCTTCAACAGATAGGGCTGAGACAACTGGATTTTCACATGCAAAAGAAAGAAGTTGGACCCCAGCCTCACACTATATACAAAAATTAACTCAAATTGGATCAAACAGCTAAATAAAAGGGAACAAACATAAAACTTTTAGAAAAAAAATTGGTATATAGCTTCATGATTTTGGATTTGGCTGTGGAGTCTTAAATATGACACCAAAACCACAAGGAACAAAAGGAAGAATAGACAATTTGTACTTCATCAAAATTAAAAACTTTGTACATCAAATAATGCTATCAAGTAAGTAAAAAGACAAGCTATAAAATTGGAAAGAAATATTTGTAAATTATATATCTGATAAGGATTTGCTACCAATGATATATAAAGAACTCCTACAACTGAAAAACAGAGAGACAAACAACCCAGCTTAAAATTGGCAAATGATTTGAGTGGATATTTCCCCAAAGAAGATGTATAAATGGCCTATAAGCACATGAAAAGATGCTCAACATTGCTTATTAGGAAAATGAAAATGAAAACCACAATGTGATACTACTTGGCATCCATTGGGATTGCTATTATGAAAATTAATTGATTTTAATGAATTAAAACACAGAAAATAGCCAAATATTGGTGAGAATATGGAGAAATTAGAACTCTTTTCCACTACTGGTAAGAATGTTAAATGGTGCAACCATTATGAAAACAGTATGGAAGTCCCTCAAAAAATTAACCAGAGAATTACCATCTAATCCAGTAATTCTACTTCTGAGTATGTATACAAAAAGACTGAAAGCAAGGATTTTTTTTTCTTAAATAGTTTATTGTCAAGTTGGTTTCCATATAACACCCAGTGCTCATCCCCACAAGTGCCCTTTCCCAAGCCCATAACCCCCCTTCCCCTCTCCCTCACCCCCATCAGTCCTCAGTTTGTTCTCAGCATTCAAGAGTCTCTCATGATTTGCCTCCCTCCCTCTCCCCCACTATTTTTCCCCTTCTTCTCCCCCATGATCCTTCGTCAAGTTCCTCCTAATCCTCCTATATGTGCAAACATATGGTATTTGTCCTTCTCTGCCTGACTTATTTTGCTCAGCATAACACCTGAAGTTCCATCCATGTTGCTACACATGGCCAGATTTCATTATTTCANGAGGATGATGTTAGCTGAGGGCTTCTCATAGATGGCTTTTATGATGTTTAAGTTCCTTCTATCTGGATTTTCTCAAGGGTATTTATTAAGAAGGTTGCTGTATCTTGTCAAATGCTTTTTATGCATCAATTGACAGGATCATATGGGGTATTTTTTGTTTATTTTTGTTTTTGNTTGTCTGTTTGAGTGCTCTCTTTTTTCTTTTTGAGAAGCCTGGCTAGAGGTTTGTCAATTGTTTGACAATTTTTATTTATTTTTTCCAAAAGGCAACTCTTGGTTTCATTGATCTGTTCAACTGTTTCTTTGGTTTCTATATTGTTTATTTCTGCCCTGATTTTTCTTATTTCTCTTCTCCTACTGGGTTTGGGGTGCTCTTGTTGCTCTCTCTCTTGTTCCTTTAGGTGCACTGTTAGATTTTGTACTTGCACTTTCTCTAATTTCTTGAAATAGGCCTGGAGTGCAATGTACTTTCCTCTTAGGACTGGCTTTGCCACATCCCATAGAGTTTGGATTGTTGTATTTTCACTTTCCTTTGTTTCCATAATTTTTTTAATTTCTTTTCTAATATTCCGATTGGCCCATTTGTTCTTTAGTAGGGTGTTCTTTAACCTCCATGTTTTTGGAGGTTTTCCAGACTTCTTCCTGTGATTGATTTCAAGTTTCATAGCATTGTGATCTGAAAGTGTGCATGGTATGATCTCAGTTTTTTTATATTTATTGAGGGCTGCTTTATGTCCCAGTATGTGATCTATCTTGGAGAATGTGCCATGCACACTTTAGAAGAAAGTGAATTCCATAGCCACAGGATGTAGAGTTCTAAATATATCTGTCAAATCTATCTGGTCCAATGTGTCATTCAAGTCCATTGTTTCTTTAGTGATTTTCTGTCTAGTTGATCTATCCATTGCTGTAGGTGGAGTATTAAAGTCCCCTGCTATTAGCACATTCTTATCCAAAAGATTGGTTCTGTTTATGATTGTTTTATATATTTAGGTCCTCCCATATTCGGTTCTTAGACCTTTATAATTGTTAGCTCTTCCTGATGGATAGACCCTGTAATTATGATATAATGCCCTTCTTCCTCCTTTGTTACTGTCTTTACTTTAAACTCCAGTTTGTCTGATATAAGTATAGCTATAAAGCTTTCTTTTGACTTCCTGTAGCATGATACATATTTCTCCATCCCCTTACTTTCAATCTGAAGGTGTCCTCCAGTCTAAATGAGTTTCTTATAGACAGCAAATAGATGGATTTTTTTTAATCCATTCTGCTACCCTATGTCTTTTGATTGGAGCATTCAGCCCATTTACATTCAGTGTTATTATTGGAAAATGTGGGTTTAGAGTTATCATGTCCTTTGTGGGGTTCATGCTTGTGGTGGTGTCTCTGGTATCTTGTGTTCCTTGCAACATTTCCCTCAGAGAGTCCCTCTCAGGATTTCTTGTAGGGCTGGTTTAGTGACAAATTCTTTCAATTTTTGTTTATTTGGAAAGACTTTTATCTCTCCTTCTATTCTGAATGAGAGGCTTTCTGGATAGTGGATTCTTTGCTGCATATTTTTTCTGCTCATCACATTGAAGATCTCCTGCCATTCCTTTCTGGCCTGCCAAGTTTCAGTAGATAGGTTTGTAACCACTCTGATAGGTTTCCCTTTGTATGTTAGGGAACTTTTATCCTTAGGTGCTTTCAGAATTCTCTCTTTGTCCTTATATTTTCCAGTTTCACTATGATATGTCATGCAGAAGATCGATTCAAGTTACATCTGAGGGGAGTTCTCTGTACTTCTTGGATTTCAATGTCTATTTCCTTCCCCAGATTGGGGAAGTTCTCTGCCATAATTTGTTTCAGGACTCCTTAAGCACCTTTCCCTCTCTCTTCCTCTTCTGGAATTCCTATGATACGGATATCCTTCCATTTGATTGTATCACTGAGCTCTCAAACTCTCCTTTTGTGTTCCTGGATCAGTTTATCTCTCTTTCTCAGCTTTCTCTTTTTCTATAATTGTGTCCTCTAAATCACTTATTCTCCTTTCTGCCTCTTCAATCCGTGCATTGGATACCTCCATTTTAGTATGTATCTCATTTATAGCATTTTTTAATTCATCACAACCATTTTTAAGCTCCATAGTCTTTGTACCAATAGTTTCTCTGATGTTTTCCATGCCTTTTTCAAGCCCAGTGATTAATTTTATGACTGTTGTTCTAAATTCTTGTTCAGGTATGTTACTTAGATCTTATTTGAGCAGTTCTTTAGCTGTCATTTCTTTCTGGAATTTCTTTGGAGGAGAGTTCTTCCATTTTGTCATTTTGGTTAGCTTTCTATCTCTTGGTGCTACTGTATTAAAGAAGGCTCTTTGACTGTCCAGGGCCTGTCCATTTAGGAAGTGTTCTTTTAATGGTGTCTCTGGTTTCTCTTGTTGAGCCTTTGGTTATTTTATTTCCCTACTCGTAGTGGTATTTGGGACTCTCCATCATGTGTACTTTGGCTTGTTTCTTGAGGTAGCCACACTTCGGTTGCCTTCCCAGTGTATTCTGTCTCTTTCTCTTCCCAAACTCCTGTGGCTCAGTGTCCTATGACTTCAGGCCTTCTCTGTTTGAGAGATGGGTGCAGGCTAAATGCACGGAGCTCCCTACTTCTCCACCATCTTGCCCCTCTGAAAACAAGGATTTAAAGAGTAATCTGCACTTCAATGATTATAGCAGTGTTATTCACAATAGCCAAAGGGCAGAATTAACTCAAGTGTACATCAACAGATGAATGGATAAGCAAAATGTGGCATATATATGTAATGGAATATTATTCAGTCTTTAAAAAGAAAGAAATTCTGAGACACACTACAACATGGAAGATCCTTTAGGACATTATGTTGAGTGAAACAAGCCAGTCACAAAAGGAAAAACACTGTATGATTCCACTTATATGAGGTACCTAGAGTAGTCATGTTCATAGAGACAGAAAGTAGAATGGTGGCTACCAGGGAGGAGGGAGAAATGGGGAATTAGTGTTTCATGGGTACAGAGTTTCAAGATGAAAAAGTTCTGGAGATGGATGGTGGCAATGGTTGCACAACAGTGTGAATTTACTTAATGCCACCAAATTACACACTTAAAGATGGTTAAAATAGTAAATTTTACCTTATATATATTTTACCACAATAAGAAAAAACACAATAAAATACCACTTCACATCACTAGGATGACTATAATAAAACCCCTGCAAACAACAAATGTTGGAAATGATGTAGAAGAATTGGAACCCTTGTTCATTGCTAGTGGGAATGCAAAATGGTACAGATGGAAAACAGTCTGGCAGTTCCTCAAAGCTAAACATAGAATTATCACATGACCAGTAATTCCAATTCTAGGTATAGAATTGAAAATCAGTTACTTGAACTTGTTCGCCCGTGTCCTCTGGTCATCAACACCAGTTCTGGAGCAGATTTGTTTAGATAATTATAACTGCAGGGATGGAAACAGTGTGGGCATCTCTGGACTTTAATAGAGAATAATGCATGTATGAAAACTTTGCCTTGTCTCTGTTCATTGGGTTATAAAATGTCTGTCTCATTGCTATCTAAGGATTTAAACAAGGAGGTGAAAGACTTGTACATGAAAAATTCAATAAACACTTCAGCACAGAACATTGCTAAAAGAAATCAAAGAAAACCTAAATAAATGGAAAGGTACTGTGTTCATGGATAAGAAGACATCTTAAGATGTCAATACCCCAAGTGTTCTACATTTAAACTAATTAGAGGACAATTTAGTGCAGGAAGGAAAGAGATCTAATTCTGACAGGACTTGAAACACTTCAGATACCACAGAACCTCATAGGTTCTGTGATGAGATTTAAATTAGATCATGAGTATATAAAAGTATTTTGCAAACATTAAAGCACTTTATGAATGCTAGGTGACATTATTCCATTAGTAATGAGTTCCTTACAGACAGAAATACAGTTTCATTCATGCTTGCAGTCCCCTAATACACCTGGCATAGTCCTTAGCAGATAGCAGTATTCGATTACTATTTATTCAATTGAATTCTATATCCTACACTCTATGTTAAAATTGAAGTTTTTAATACTTCTGAGCTACTGACTAGAATTTTGTGAGAAGCTCCTGAGAAATAAATAGTGCTGGATTAGTCAGGGAGTACAATGAGGCTAAGAAGTAAGTTCTACTTAAATTAACTCAACTAGCACTATTAAATCAGGTTATTAGAACATGTATTGTAATGATTTCATTAGAATAAGCAGTTATTCATATTCACACACACTGATTCAAACAAAATTATACATGAAAGTAATGTTTTGCCTTTAGGGAAAATGTATCAAAATTATGAGTCAAGCCACATGAAACTTAAGAATTCTCATCCATCAACCGAACAGAAAATAATGGAGTAAAATTTATCATTTGGTTTTGAAGTATGAGAGTCACCTTCAACTAGAACTCCTTGAATAGTGTGTTTTTTTAAGTAGGATACAAAAATGAAACACTTTGCTCATGGATAAATGGGAAGTGTTTGAAAAAATAAACATTAGGACTCACTAATCTTTAGTGTCAGTTATATGACTGGGCCCACTTTTCACAGCAACGGTACATTGCTTAGACGTAATTCTTCAGGGATACATTGGCCTTTTTCATGCAACTAATCTGTATGCTATATGCAAGTAAGTCTATGTCACAGCCCAGACCATCCTGCAAACCCAGCCTTTCTCTCTACCCTCTCCAACATGTTTCTCCAGCCTTCCACTTCAGTAGGATATGGGCTTTTTCTTTTTTAGCCTCTGGACATTAGTAAGCCATTCCTTCTGAGAACAACCTACTTCACCAATGCAAACTTTATTTCTCTTCTAGGTCTTTTCTCACATCTCAGAGGCAGGCCAGCAGAGCAGTTAGGGCACAAATTTAGATGTCATGCTGCCTAGGTTCAGACCCTAGTTCACCACTTCCTACCGAGGGTAGTAATAGTCCCTGCCTTATAAGCTCCTCATGAGGATTAAATGATTTAATTTCTCTAGAGTACTTAGAACAACACCAGCATATAGAAAATGCTAGGTGCTCATTATTTTTCTATTATTCTAACACCACTATATGTGCTATATGAAGGCACTCTTGTTAGGTTCCGCTTCTCCTGGCTCATGCAGAACATGGTCAGAAAAGACTGAAAAGCAGGTTAAATACACAGAGTCTGCAACGAGAGGGTGAAAACACGTTAGGACTGAAATCCCAAACCAAACAAAAATAGGACAGGTGAGCTTTGACACCATTGGTAGACTAAAAACAGATTAGAGATACTAGCCAAGATGACTTGGTACCTGGAAGCCATCTTCCAGGCCACCATAGGGAAAAGCAAACTAACCTATTTCTTTAAATGTAGCATAACTTTGAAGAGAGACTCCACAATTAATATTTCTTTGGATTTCCTACAGAGCTCAAAATAGTGCCTTATTAAAATAAAAGATACAGTAAATATTTTTTGTTATGTGTTGATATGGCTTTCTTAAAATAAAGAATTTTTAATTTTTTTTCTTTTCTTCCTGACTTCATCCATCTATTCTGTAAATATCTATTGAGTTATACTATGTGCAAGGCATTGCCCTAAACATGTAAAGATCAAATGCTATGCCAGTCATCACAACTCATATAGATTAATTCCCATCTATAATTCAAAAGGCATTTGGAAGTTCCTTTATTAGTTCTAGTCTTCCAATTTTATAATTTTTTCAATAGTCTTTGAATAAAAGAACCAAGGAATGAAACCAAAAATCATTTAGTGATTTAAATATGGGACCTGGTGGGGGGGGTGGGAGGAGCCTGGGTGACCTAGTCAGTTAAGCATCCGACTTTGGCTTAAGTCATGACCTCGCAGTTCACGGGTTCGAGCACCATGTTGGGCTCTGTGCTGACAGCTCAGAGCCTGGAGCCTGCTTCAGATTCTGTGTGTGTGTCTCTCTCTGCCTCTCCCCTGCTTGTTCTCTCTCTCTCTCTCTCTCTCTGTCTTAAAAATAAATAAACTTGAAAAAATTAAATATGGGGCCCGGGGACACCTGGGTAGCTCAGCTGGTTGGGTAACCGATTCTTGATTTAGGCTCAGATCATGAGATTGAGCCCCATGCTATTAGTGCAGAGCCTGTTTGGGATTCTCTCTCCCTCTCTCTCTGCCCCTCCTCCCAGTCACACACACTCTCTCTCCCAAAATAAACACTTTAAATAAATAAATATGGGGTTTGGTCCAAAATTACTTTCTAAGGGATGGGTTCCACACTTAATTATCATAATCTCCTAACCTGGAATGGATGTGGAAGTCCCTCTCTTACTCATTTCTCATATGGATGAAGAAAAATTAGATTCTTAAGGAGGATATTCTAAAAAATAGAATAAGAAACACAATAACATCCCTATAGACAATAAAAAGTTACCAGAAATATGTAACTACAAAAGAGATCAGAATTGTCACATACTGTTTGAAAACAAGGTAATAAACATTTACAAACAATGCAAGAAAAATGTAAATCAAAATTGTAAAATATAGAAAATAAGGAACAGAACTCAGAAAAGATGGGAATAAAAAGAAAACTATACTTGATAAGACCTTACAAAAACCTTAAAAGTTAGCATTATACTTAATGATGAAAGGCTGAGTGCTTTCCCTCCAAGATCAGGACTAAAGCAAGGATATCCATTCTCACTGTATTCAACATGCTTTGCAGAAAGTCCTGGCCACTACAATATGGCAAGAGAAAGAAATAAAAGGCAGATAAATTGGAATGGAATCAATAAAAGTGATCCTATTTGCAGATATGATTACCAATGTAGAAAATCCCAAAGAATCTACCCAGAAAACTTTTAGCAAGTTCAGCAAGTCCATAGGATGCAAAATCAACACACACAAGTCAACTACATTTCTCTAACAAGTAATGAACACATGGGAACTGAAATTAAAAACAGATTGCACAATACCATTTACAATCACTCGAATGACGATGAAGTATTTAGGTATCTGAAACTAATACCACACTGTATATTAATTATACTTTAAAAAGGTAAAAAAAAATCTGTGTGCTGAAAATTATAAAATGATGATTATATAAATCAGAACTCTCCAGAGAAACAGAACTAATGGGATGTATACATAGATCGTGAGAGAGAGAGAGAAAGAAAAAGAGAGAGATTGGGTTTTTTTAAGAAATTGGCTCACCCAATTGTGGAGGCTTGGTAAGTCCAACTTCTACAAGATAGGCCAACAGGCTGGTGACCCAGGGAAGAACTGTAATTCAAATCCAAAGCCTGTCAGCTAGCAGATTTCCTCCTTGCTCAGGAATGTCAGTCTTTGTTCTGGCAAGACCTTCAACTGATTGAATGAAGTTCAATGGAGGGTAATCTGATTAATTCAAAGTCCACTAATGTAAATATTAATATTCATTTCTGGGCTCTCTGTTCTGTTTCAACGAGCTATGTGTCTATTTTTGTGCCAGTACCATACTGTTTTGACCACTACAGCTTTGTAGTATATCTTGAAATCTGGAATTGTGATAACTCCAGCCTTGTTCTTTCTCAAGATTGCTTTGGCTATTCAGGGTCTTTTGTAGTTCCATACAAATTTTAGGATATTTGTTCTACTTTTGTGAAGAATGTGGTTGATGTTTTGATAGGAATTGCATTGAATCTGTAGATTGGTTTGGGTAATAGAGATTTTAACAATATCAATTCTTCTATTCCATGGGCATGGATTATCTCTCCACTTGTTTATATCATCTTCAGTTTCTTTCATCAGTGTTTTATAGTTTTCAGGGTACAGGCCTTTCACTTCCTTGATTAATAAATTGAATAATTTTTATTCTTTTTGGTGCAGTTGTAAATGGGATTCTTAATTTCTCATTCTGCTACTTTATTACGGACTGTTACCCAGCCATAAAAGAACATGCCTTGCCATTTGCAGCAACACAGATGGACCTAGAAGGTATTATGCTAAGTGAAATAAGTCAGAAAGAGAAAGACAAATACCATATGATTGCATTTATATGTGGAACCTAAAAAAACAAAACAAATAATCAAGCAAACAAAAAACAGAAACAGACCCATAAATACAGAAAACAAACTGATGATTGCCAGAGGGGAGAGATGTGAGAGGATGGGCAAAATGAGTGAAGGGGAGGAGGAGAAATCTCATTCTAGGTATGGAATAAAAGGTACAGCATGTTAAAAATGATAATATTATTCAAAATAACACCTTCAAAGAAACATCAAAAGTAATTTTTGACCGAATATCTGGGCACATGGCCCAGCAAATTGACACATCAAATTAACTATCACAGTGATGAAGTCAAAAGAGACCTGAACAAATAGAGAAGCATACTGTGTTCACAGACCGACTCAATGGAGTTAAGATGTCAATTCTTCCTGAATTTCTCTATCATTTTAATGAAATTCCTATCAAACTCTCAACAAAGCTTTTTTTAGACATAAACAAACTTGTTTTTAGATTTACGTGAAAAGGCACAGGCCCTGGAATAGCTAGCCAATTTTGAGAAAGAAGATTGAATTGGAAGGGATCACTCTGCTCAATACTGAAACTTGCTATAGATCTATAGTAATCAAGATATTGTAGTTTTGGCAGAGGGATAAGCACATAGATCAGTGGAACTAAACAGAGAACTCAAAATAGAACCCAGAAATATGTGCAAATGGTTTGTGAGAAAGACATACAAGCAATTCAATGCAGAAGGAAGGACAACCTTTTCAATACATGGTATTGGAGCAATTGGACATCTATAAGCAAAAAAAAAAAAAAATGAATTTCAACTTTATGCAAAAGTTTAAAATAGATTATGGACTTAAACGTAAAACAGAGAGGAAATAAAGGATTTCAGAAACAAAGGTTAAACTAAAAGTATAGAAGTGAATATACATAATTGATGGTACCTAGGAGTGATAAAAAGTGAAAAGGAAGGAGTTTTATAATTATATGTAAAATAGTTAAAAAAGATTTATGGACAATAGCATATATTGAGGAATATTAAAGAAGATCCAACATATGACTGGAAGGAGTTCCTGAAAAAAGGAAATTAAACCAAGGGAACAAAACGAATATTAAAAGCCATAATTCAATAAAATAATCCTGAAAAAATTGTAAAGGCTTGAAATTGCATATTGAAGGAGCATACGCTTCATTGTATTAGAGAATGTCAAACCAGAATGCTCATGACCAAGATAAACTGTATTAAAATCACTGTACTCTAAAGAAAAAGAAGATACCCTTTGGGTCTTGAAGCCAAAAGAACAAGTGGCTCATAAAAGAAGATAAAATATTTGACAATAATTCATTGTGCCAGAAAAACAATAGGAGCATTTTTAAGATAACTAAAAAAAGAAATGTTACCCCAGAATTTTATATCTACGAAAACTGAATTCAAATATAAAGGTAAAATAAACAAACTGCCATCAGTGTGCAAGAACTTGAGGAATAACATTTTCATGAACCCCTCCTAAAGAATATTATTAATTCATGAACTTCAAACAACCAAAATAACTGGAGAGACATTAACATAAATACAGGTGACACACATTAAATACATAGTTCCTTTTAGAACTAAAACTAAATGAGAGCACTTATCTCATACCATATATAAAACTTAACTCAAAAATGCATCAAAGAGGCACTTTTCATTCCCACCAACAGTGCATAATGTTTCTTTTTTTCCACATCCTTGCCAATACTTGTGAAAAACAGTATGGAAGTTCCTAAATAAATGAAAAATAGAACTATCCCATGGCCCAGTCATCACACTAATGGATATTTACCTTAAGAATACAAAAACACTAATTTGAAAGGATGTATGCACTCCTATATCTATTGAAGCATTATTTACAAGAGCCAAATTATGGAAGCAGCCTAATTGTCCATCAATAGATAAATGGATAAAGGAGAAGTGGTATATATATACAATGGAATATTACTCAGCGTAAAAAGGAATGAGATCTTGCCATTAATAGCAGCATGGGTGGAGCTAGAGAGTATAATACTAAGAGAAATAAATCAGTCAGAGGAAGACAAATGCCATATGATTTCACTCACCCAAATGTAGAACTTAAGACACAAAACAAAGAGAAAAAAGACACAAACCAAGAAACAGACTCTTTTAACTATAGAGAACAAATGGTTATCAGACAGACGTGGGAGTGGGAGGTGAAACAGGTGAAAGGGATTAAGGAGGGCACTTATCTTGATGAGCACCGAGCAATATATGAAATTGATGAATCACTATGTTGTGCATCTGAAACTAATATAACCCTGGGCGCCTGGGATTATGAGTCGGCTAAGCGTCGGACTTTCGCTTAGGTCATGATCTCGCGGTTCGTGGGTTCAAGCCCCGCGTCGGGCTCTGTGCTGACTGCCAGCTCAGAGCCTGGAGCCTATTTCAGAGTCTGTGTCTCCCTCTCTCTCTGACTCTCCCCTGCTCACGCTGTCTCTCTCTCTCTCTCTCTCTCTCTCTCTCCTAGAAATAAATAAAAATATTTTTAAAAAATGAAACTAATATAACCCTATGTTAAAAAATAGAAATGAAAAATAAAGTTCTATAGCTATGAAAAAATGCATCAAAAGCCTAAATGTAGAACTAAAACTAAAACACTTAGAAGAAGACAAAGCTATACATCTACATGATCTTGAATGAGGCAATGATTTCTTAGAAATTGCGCCTAAAATACAAGCACCAGAGCACCTGGGTGGCTCAGTCAGTTGAGCATTTAGCTTCAGCTCAGGTCATAATCTCAGGGTTCATGGGTTTGAGCCCAGCATGAGGCTCTATGCTAACATCTTAGAGCAGAGCCTGCTTCACATTCTGTGTGTGTGTGTGTGTGTGTCCCTCTCCTGCTGGTGCTCTGTCTCTCTCTGTCTCTCAAAAATAAATAAATGTTAAAAAAAAAATAAAAATAAAGTGTGAGCACCAAAGAAAGGATAGATACATTGAACTTTATCAAAATTGTTCCAAAGACAGATCAAAAAAATGAAAAGATAATCCACAGAAAGAGGAAACGTATTTGTAAATCATGTATCTGATAGAGTCTAGTATCCAGAATTCCTGTATGTTTTTAAAATTCCTGTACCTCAACAATAACAAAAGAATCCAATTTAAAAAATAAGCAAAGGATCTGAACTGACATTTCTTCAAAGAACATAGAGAAGTGGCCACTACTTTCAGCCACTACGTGCATGAAAAGATGTTCAACATCATTAGTAGTTAGGGAAATGCAAATCAAAACCACAATGAGAAACCAGTTTATAACCATTAAAAAGGTTCTTCCCAAACTGGCAGACAATAACAACTCTTGGCAAGGATATGGAGAAAATGGAAACGTCATCTGTGCAGGTGGGAATATAAATGGTGCAGCCACTCATGAAAACCATTGCCAGTTGCTCAATACGTTCAGCTTGAAGTTACCATATGTCTTAGCAATTCCACTCATATGTATATACCCAAGAGAAACTGAAAACATATTTTTTACATAAAAATTTGTACAAGAACACTGATAGCAGTGTTGTTATTCACAGTAACCAAAAAAACGGTAACACCCTAAAAATCCCCAACTGATGACTGAAGAAGCAAAATATGGTATATCCAAACAATGAAATCATTTTCAGACATAAAAAGGAATGTAATGCAGTAAGTGCTACAGTAGAGATGAATTTTGAAAACTTTATGCTATGTGAAACAAGCCAATCACAAAAGTTATCATATATTGTATCATTCCATTGATATGAAATGTCCAGAAGAGGCAAATCTATAGAGACAGGAAATGGCTTAGTGGTTACCAGTGGCTGGGGAAAGGAGAAATGAGAGTTTCTGTTAATGGGTACGGATTTCTTTGTCATGTGATGAAAAGGTACTAAACTTAGGTAGTGGTGGTTGCACACCTCTATGAACACATTAAAAATTACTGAATTGCATATGTTAACAGGATAAATTTTGTGGTTATATGAATTATATTTCAAAAAACCAAATGAGTGTTAAAAAGAATACAGTATCTACTGGTTTTATACTCTGTTAGACACTGAATATTTGTGTCCCTCCAAAGTCATATTTCTGGAACCTAATCCCCACTGTAATGATATCTGGAGACGAGGCCTTTGGTAGGCCTCTTCCCTCTTGAGTGGAATTAGTGCCCTTATAAAACAGACCCCAGAGAGCTCCCTTGCCCCTCTGCCTTGTGAGGACACAGCACAAGGATGGCCATCTATGATCTAGGTAAAAAGCCTTCACCAGGCAATGAATCTGCTGGTGTCTTGATCTTGGACTTCCAAAACTGTAAGAAATAAATTTCTGTTGTTTGTAAGCCACCTAGTCTGCGATATTGCTACAGCCTAAACAAACTAAGACATGACAATGTAGATATTATACAGCTATTTTTTTAAGCTGGGGTTGAATGGGGAGAGCAAATGCAGAAGCTTAAACTGCTCTCAGTAATTAATTGGTTGTGATAGTATTCACATAATTATTATGAAACTCCTTGCTGCACAATTCCAGATTAACCAAATGAGGAATTACACTGATTATACCATTCTTTGTGTCTTTTCCTAGAGGAAAGTCAAAGATAGAATATAGGCTAAGTTACATAAAACTCCTATAATCCTGAATCTGAATGGGAAAGAGCAGTATGAATTCATGAAATATCTTGTTTATCTGTATAGCTGTGTGTGTGTGTCTGTCTGTGTGTGTTTCTTAACTCTGTCCACTAAAAATTCTAGAAACAATGACCAACCCAGAAGCAATAAACATCCCGAGGGCCCTAATTATTGTCTTGAAACACCATTTTTCAATAAAAGAAATGGCGGATCCAGGCTTGGGATCATATCAGATAGCAAAAATGCTATGAAAGACTACTAGGGTAATGCCAAAAGGATTGAGGAGACGATTTTAGATCTCCCTACTTGCTGAAGATGGAGTAATTTGAGTGTCAATAAGAACACTCACTGAAATGCATTCAAAACTATCCAATATTTTTAAAGCTCACAAGGTCATAATGATATTTTTTAAACAACTCATTGGTTGTTAGCAATGATAGGGAAACAACTCATTGCCTTAAAAACTAGCAAATGAAAAGAACATACTTAAGCATTTGTCCTGGCTTTCCTATATGAAGCATCCTATTGGGCAACCAGATAGTAGATGATGATATGTATCATTTTACAATAATATCCCAAAGAGTAGTTGAAAAAGAAATATTGAATTAAAATATCACCATTTTGCAACTCACAATGACTAGATATAGGCACTGAGCACCAACAGCTGCTGACCTCAAAAAAAAAAAAAAAAAAACAGTGAAAAACACACACAATGTGCCTCCTAATGAAAAAACACATCAATTATATCCTGAAAAAGGGTTGAGCCTGACTCCAATCCAGTCTCTGGATCCAGCTGCCTATTTTCTAGGAAACCCAGAACACAGGGTAATATGGTTGAACTGCACTATGAGAACACCCTCAGCAAAACCTAGACTCTCAGATAGCCTGGGTTTGCCAACAGATAAACCGTTGGGAAAAGAAAAAGATAGAAAGGATACTTATAGACTAAAAGAGATTTGACAAACATATTACGTTTTTTAAAATGGGCAAGAATGAACTATTGTGTCTAGGGACAGATACTTGAGTGATAAAATTATAATGAAGTGAAAGGAAATGATTACTGTAAGCCGGACAGAAGTTGCTAGGAGGAGAAGGAAGGTGCTGTCATTGGGACAGCGTATATGGAGGGAAGTCTGAGATAGGTGGCAGTTTAATTTCTTGACCTGGAGGAATGGTTGCAAGACCATTCTCCTTAAAATAATTCATCTAGCTCTGCACTTGAAGTGCGTGGGTTTATGTTTTACTGCACCATAAAAAGGTTTTTATAATCTCCCCCTACCAAAAGCATGTTTATTTACAATTTCAGATGAAAAGCTCATATTCTTGGCTTGTCCAAGTTATCGTGACTTTCCTATACCATGACTTTTGTGTCTGTATTTGAGAGTAAGTCTTTAAACAACTCAATTTTGCATCTGCCATCACGGAACAAAGATGTATGTCCTGTTCTCCTGGAATATGCCTCTGTGTATCTTCATTCATCTTGGGTAAGTGGCTGCATATCATCTTCCAGATGGTGCTTGACAAGCAAACCCTTTATATAATGAAAGGAAACTGTGGCAATGAACACCTCATTCAGCTTTCTCTCCGCTACCACTGCAGCCTTTTAGATGCTAGCGTAGACTGTCTGTCCCATTGTGGATTTATAGCTATTTGGATGTCAACTCTTTATTCCTCCAAGACTTAATCTGCAGCAGATTATTCAAAACAGGCAGCTGGGATGCAGAGAGTGGAAAAAACAGCCGGCTTGGAATAAAAACACCTGGCTCAACCAGCAACTCTTCACAGCTATGTGATCAGGGACCGGCCACTTGATATTCCTACACCTGTTGCCTCATCTGGAAAGTGGGGGTGATCCACAGGGTGTTATGAGGCTTCAATGAGGTGATGAATAGAAGATCAACTTGTGGACCCTACAATTCTGTTGTGTCTTTATCACTCCTATAAAGCTCACTTGCAATGAATTTCTTTCTCTCTGTCAGCACCTAGACCCTACAATGGGTCACATCAGGTCTCTGCCCCATAAAATACAAAGTAATGACCAAAAAAGCCCAAGTACCCTATGGACGCCCTTATGGCAGAGCCACTAAGAAGCCAAGGATCAGAGAGGTCATCTTGGATCATGAAGGCCTCAGGGCCATCTGCCCCTGCGTGGCATGTCATGTCCCTGCTAAGGAGCTCCAAGGTTCCATGATCAACTTTAACAGCTGCCTCAGGGCCAGGAAGAAGAGAAGCACAAGACTCTGGCCCCAACTGCAATTTCCTTCCAAGCAGTTCTGCATTATCCAATCTATTTCTTGGTGCTCTATGTAAGAGTTCATTTTACAGGTTCTGAAAAACAACAACAGAAATGTATCTGTCCTAATTCTCATTTTGCAGGTGAGAATATAGACTTGGAAAAAGTAAGGGACTCATCCACCGTCATTCTTTGCTTTTTAAGTTTTTATTTTAATTCCAGTTAGTTAACATATAGTGTTATATTAGTTTCAGGTGTATAATAAAATGGTTCAACAATTCCATACAACACCCAATGCTCATCACAAGTGCACTGCTTAATCTCTATCACCTATTTCACCCATTCTCCCACCCAGCTCCCCTCTGGTAACCATCAGTTTGTTCTTTATAGTTAAAAGGTCTGTTTCTTTTTTTTTTTTAAGTTTATTTATTTATTTTGTGGGAGAAAGAGAGAGTTTGCATACACACATGCATAAGACGGGAGGGACAGAGAGAGAGAGAGGGAGAGAGAACCCCAAGCAGCCTTTGTGGTATCAGCACAGAGTCTGACTCAGGGCTTGATCCCACAAACTGTGAGATCATGACCTGAGCCGAAATAGAGCCGAACAGTCAAATATTCAATTGACTGAGCCACTCAAATGCCACAAGACTCTGTTTCTTGACTTCTCTCTCTCTCTCTCACTCCCTCTCTCTCTCTCTCTCTCTCTCTCTTTTTCTCTGATCCCTTTGCTCATTGATTTTGTTAGTTAAATTCCACATATGGGTGAAATCCTATGATATTTATCTCTGACTTATTTCACTTAGCATAATCCTCTTTAGCTCCACATCATTGCACATCATTGCAAATGGCAAGATTTCATTCTTTTTATGGCTGAGTAATATTCTGTTGTGTATATATATATATATATGTATATATATACACATATACATACACCATATCTTCTTAATCCATTCATCAACTGATGCACACTTGAGATGCTTCTGTATCTTGGCTACTATAGATAATACTGCTATAAGCATAGGGGTGCTTGTATCACTATCAATTCATGGTTTTGTATTCTTTGGGTAAATATTCAGTAGTACCATTGCTGGATCATAGGGTAGTTCCATTTTTAACTCTTTAAGGAAAGTCCATACTGTTTTCCAGAGTGGCTACACCTGTTTACATTCCCACCAACTGCACAAGTCTTCCTTTTTCTCCACATCCTTGTCAACATTTGTTGTTTCTTGTGTTGTTGATTTTAGCCATTCTGACAGCTATGAGGTGATTTCTCATTGTAGTTTTGGTCTGCATTTCCCTGATGGTGAGATAATGAACACTTTTTCATGTGTTGGCCATCTGTATGTCTTCTTTTTTTTTTTTGTACATATTATTTATTTGTCTGTTTCTTTTACTTCTGCATTCGTTCAAGTTGGGGTGGGGGAGAATGAGAATGAGAATGGATCCCAGGCAGGCTCCACGCTGTCAGCACAGAGCCAGACGTGACCTGAGTCAAGACCAAGAGTCCAAGGCCAGACCATCTGTATGTCTTCTTTGGAAAAATGTCTGTTCATGTCTTCTGCCCACTTTTAATTGGATTATTTATTTCTTGGGTGTCAAGTTTTATAAATTCTTTATATAATTTGAATACCAACCCTTTATCAGATATTTCATTTGCTAATATCTTCTCCCATTCTGTAGATTGCCTTTTAGTTTTGTTGATTCTTTCCTTTGCTGTGCAGAAGCCTTTTATTTTGATGTAGTCCTGATAGCTTATTTTTGCTTTTGTTTCCCTTGCTCTGAAGATATCTTGGAAGAAGTTGCTATGGCTGATGCCAAAAAAGTTACTG
Source organism: Crocuta crocuta (assembly GCF_008692635.1). Lineage (NCBI taxonomy): Eukaryota > Metazoa > Chordata > Mammalia > Carnivora > Hyaenidae > Crocuta > Crocuta crocuta. The sequence continues at coordinate 7,883,760 of NW_027529641.1, read as the reverse complement.
TCTGCGTCCCTTCTAGGATTTTTATGGTTTCAGGTATCACATTTGGGTCTTTCATCCATTTTGAATTTTTTGGGGGGTATGGTTTAAGAAAATAGTCGTTTCCTTCTTTTGCATGTTGCTGTCAAGTTGTCCAGTTTTCCCAACACCTTTTGTTGAACACATTGTCTTTTCCCCATTGGATAGTCTTTCCTGCTTTGTCAAAGAAGAATTGGCCATATAGTTTTGGATTTATTTCTGGGTTTTCTACTCTGTTCTGATAATCTATGTGTCTATTTTTGTGCCAGTACTATACTGTTTCAATTACTACAGTTTTGTAGTATAACTTGGAGTCTGGAATTGTGATGCCTCCAGCTTTGCTTTTCTTTTTCAAGATTGCTTTGGCTATTCAGGATCTTTTGTGGTTCCATATAAATTTTAGGATGGTTTGTTTTAGCTCTGTAAAAAAATTCTGGTGTTGGAATGCCTGGGTGTCTCAGTCAGTTAAGTGTCCAACTTCAGCTGAGGTTACGATCTCAGGGTTCATGAGTTCGAGCCCTGCATTGGGCTCTGTGCTGACAGCTTGGATCCTAGAGCCTCCTTCAGATTCTGTGTCTCCCTCTCTGCCCCTCCCCACTCTTGCTGTCTCTCTGTCTCTGTCTCTCTGTATCTCTCTCTCAAAAATAAACATTTAAAAAGTTTAATGAAAAATGCTGGTGGTATTTTGATAGGGGTTATATCAAATCTGTAGAATGCTGTGGGTACTATAGACATTTTAACAGTATTTTTTCTTCCAATCCATGAGCATGGAACATCTTTGCATTACTTTGTGTCATCTTCAATTTCTCCCACCAGGGTTTTATAGTTTTCAGAGTGCATGACTTTTACATCTTTGGTTAAGTTTATTCCTAGGTATCATGTTATTTTTGGTACAAATGTAAATGGAATTGTCTTCTTAATTTCTCATTCTGCTGCTTCACTATTGCTATATCGAAATGCAACACATTTCTGAACATTGATTTTGTATCCTGAAACTTTACTGAATTCATGTATCAGTTCTAGCACTGTTTTGGTGGAGTTTTAGGTTATAGTATGTCATCTGAAAATAGTGAAAGTTTGATTTCTTCCTTACCAATTTGGATGCCTTTTATTTGTTGTTGCCTGATTGCTGTGGCTAGGATGTCCAGTACTTTTCCAGTACTTTGTTGAATAAAAGTGGTAAGAATGGACATCCTTGTCTTGTTCCTGACCTTAAGGAAAGAGCTTTCAGTTTTTCCCTATAAGGATGATGTTAGCTGTGGGTTTTTCATTTATGGCCTTTATTATGTTGAGTTATGTTCCCTCTAAACCTACTTTGTTGGGGGCTTTTATCATGAATGCATGTTGTACTTTGTCAAATATTTTTTCAGCATCAGCATCTATTGCAAGGATCATATGGTTCTTATACTTTCTTTTATTAATGTGGTATATCATATTGATTGATATTTAAGTATTGAACCACCCTGGCAACCCAGGAATAAATCCCATCTGGTTATGCTTAATGTTTATTTTTTCATTGTTGGATTTGGTTTCCTAATATTCTGTTGAGAATTTTTGCATTTATATTCATCAGAGATACTGACCTGTAGTTCTCTTTCTAGTGGTACCTTTATCTGATATTGATATCAGGGTACTGCTGACCTCATAGAATGAATTTGGAAGTTTTTCCTTCTTCTATTCTTTGGAGTAGTTTGAGAAGAATAGGTATTAACTTTTCTTTAAATGTTTGATAGAATTTGTCTGTGAAGCCATCTGGTCTGGGACTTTGTTACGAGATTTTTTATTTATTTATTTATTTTATTTATTTATTTTTAACATTTATTTATTATTGAGAAACAGAGAAAGACAGAGCATGAGCATGGGAGGGGCAGAGAGAGGGGAAGACACAGAATCTGAAGCAGGCTCCGGACTCTGAGCTGTCAGCACAGAGCCCGATGCAGGGCTTGAACCAACAAGTGGTGAGATCATGACTCGAGCCAAAGTCGGACACTCAACCGACTGAGCCACCCAGGCGCCCCCGTTAGGAGA
>NW_027529641.1:7807072-7881690 GCF_008692635.1 Crocuta crocuta | reverse complement strand
CGCCCCAGTTAGGAGATTTTTTATTATTGATTCAATTTCTTTGCTGGTTATTGATGTGCCCAAATTTCCTATTTCTTCCTCTTTCAGTTTTAGTAACTTATACGTTTCTAGGAATTTATCTATTTCTTCTAAGTTATTGGCATATAGTTTTTAATAATATTCTCTTACAATTGTATTTCTGTAGTGTTGGTAGTTACTTCTCCTCTCTTATTTGTAGTTTTATTTTTGAGTCCTTTCTCTTATTTTCTTGATAAATCTGGCCAGAATTTTATTAATTTTATTGGTTTGTCAGTGAACCAGCTCCTGATTTCATTGAACTGTTCTATTGTATTTTTAGTTTCTATACCATTTATTTCTGCTCTAATCTTTATTATTGCCTTCATCCTGCTGGATTTAGGTTTTCCTTGTTGTTCTTTTCCTAGATTCTTTAGGTGTGAGGATAGATTGTTTACTTGAGATTGTTCTTGCTTCTTGATGTTGACCTGCTTTGCTGTATACTTCCCTCTTATGACCACTTTTACTGCATCCAAATGGTTTTGGACCATTGTATTTTCATTTTCATTAGTTTCCATGTACTTTTCTATTCTTTTTTTAATGTTTATTTATTTTTTAGAGAGAAAGAGAGACAGAGTGCGACTGGGGTAGGGTCAGAGAGAGAGGGAGATACAGAATCCAAAGAAGGTTCCAAGCTCTGAGCACAGAGACCGATGCGAGGCTTGAACCCACAAACCGTGAGATCATGACCTGAGCCAAAGTCAGATGCTTAACCTACTGAGCCACCCGGGAGTCCCTTCATTCTTCTTTTATTTCCTGGTTTATCCATTCATTATTTAGTAGAATGTTATTTATCCTCCATGTATATGCAGTCTTTCAAGGCTTTTTCTTGTGGTTGACCTCTAGTTTCATGGCCTTATGATAAGAAGAGATGCATTAAGTGACTTCAATCATCTTGAATTTGTTAAAGATTATTTTGTGGCTTAACATGTGATCTGTTTTGTAGAATGGCCCATGTGCACTTGCACTTCTCTGCTGTTTTAGGATGGAATGTTCTAAATATAACTGTTAAATCCATCTTGTCCAGTGTGTCATTCAAAGCCATTGTTTCCTTGTTAATTTTCTGTTTAGATGATTTGTCCATTGATGTAGTGGTGTATTAAAGTCCCCGATTATTACTGTATTATTATCAGTTAGTTCTTTTATGTTTGTTATTAACTATTTTATGTATTTGGGCGTTTCCATGTTAGGTACATGAATATTCACAATCATTTTATCCTCTTGTTGAATTTTCCTCTTTAATATTATATAGTGTCCTTCTTTGTCTCTATAACCTTTGTTTTAAAGTGTGTTTTGTCTGATATAAGTATTGTTACTTCAGCTTTCTTTTGACATCCATTTGTATGACAGATGTTTCTCCATCCCCTCACTTTCTTTTATTTTTAAGTTTATTGATTTATTTTGAGAGAGAGAGAGAGAATGAGCAGGAGAGGAAGGAGAGAGAAGGAGACAGAAAGAGAATTCCAAGCAGGCTCTGCATTGTGAGTGCAGAGACCGATGTGGGACATGAACTCATGAACCATGAGATCATAACCTCAGCTGAAACCAAGAGTGAAACACTTAATCAACTGAGCCACCTGGGCACTCCTCCAGCCCCTCACTTGCAATTTGCAGGTGTTTTTGATCTAAAAACAAGTCTCTTTTATACAGCATATAGAAGAGTGTTGTGTTTTTTTCCCCTCTGTCACCCTATGTCTTTTGATTGGAGCATTAGTCCATTTACATTCAAAGTAATTATCAACAGATAGGCACTTATTGCCATTTTATTTTGTGGTTGTTTCTGAAGATCTTCTCTGATCCTTTTTTGTTTTTCTTTCATGGTTTGCTGATTTTCTTTAGTGATATATTTGGATTTCTTTCTCTTTATTCTTCACATATTTATTAATGGCTTTTGATATATGATTACCATTAGGTTCATGTATAACATCTTCTGCATATAGAAGCCTCTATTTAGTTGATGGTTTAAGTTTGAACCCATTCTTTACTCTTCTTTTTCCACACTGTAGATACATGTTGACATATTTTACATCCTTTTTATTTTGTGAGTTCTTGGACTGATTTTTCACAGAAATATTCAGTTCTAGTGCTTTTCTGTTTCCTACCTTCATACTGTAACTTTTGATTTCTCCTTTCCACTCAAAGAGTCCTCTTTAATATTTTTTGCAAGGATGGTTTAGTGGTCATTAATTCCTTTAGTTTTCGTTTATCTGGGAAACTCTTTATCTCTTCTTCTCTTATGAATAATAGCCTTGCTGGATAAGGTATTCTTGGCTGCCCATTTTTTTCCCATTCAGCACTTTGAATATATCATGGCATTCCATTCTGGCTTACAAAGTTTCTGTTGAAAAATCTCCTGCTAGCTTTATGGGAGTTCCCTTTTATGTTATAATCTTCTTTTGTCTTTCTGCTTTAAAATTTTGTTCTTCATCATTGTATTTTGCCAGTTCTATTGCAATATGTCTCGGTGTGTATCTGCTTTTGTTGATTTTATTGGAGGTTCTCTGTGCCTTCTGGATCCGGATATCTGTTTCCTTCCTCAGATTAGGGAAATTTTCAGCTATTATTTCTTCAAATAAATTTTCTTCCCTCTTTTCTGTCTCTTCTTCTTTTGGGACTCCTATAATATAAATGTTATGATCTTTGATGGGATCACTGAGTTCCCTAAGTTTATTCTCATGTTGTATAATGCTTCTTTTCCTTTTGTTCAGCTTCATTACTCTCAATCTGCCTTCTAGGTCATTCATTCATTCCTCTGCTTCTTCCTGTCTGCTGTTCATTTCCTCCAGCATGTTTCTCATTTCCTTTATTGAGCCCTTTATCTTTTCTGTGTTATTCCTTAGCTCAGTGTTAAGGACCTCACTCATGTCTTCCACTCTTTACTCTAGTCCAGTGAGCATCTTTGTGATCATTGCTTTGAATACTCCATGAGGCATGTTACTTATATTTGTTTTGCTTAGAGCTGTGGCTCTGGACTTGTCCTGTTCTCTCATTTAGGATAAATTTCTGTTTTCTCATTCTTTCTAAGTCTCTGTTACCTATTGCTATGTGTTAGGGAAGACAACTCTGTCTCCTGTTCTTGAGGGTAATGACCTTATGAAAAGGACATCCTGTAATGCCCGGCCATGTGGCATCCCCTGTTTCACAGGGCCTGACACTTCCGTGAATGTCTCAGATGTGTGCTGCATGTTCCCTGCTGTTTTGCCCTGGCCACTTTATCCTTCAGGCCAGTCATCTGCAGAGGCTGTATTTGCCTGTTGTGGGCAGTGTTTTCTCCCTGGGCTGAATGTGGTGCATTTTAACTAGGTGTGCTCTGGTCTGCTTGTGAAATGAGACCTGTTGCCACTGCTGCCAGAACAGAAGTTCTGCAAAACTTCTGAATAGGAAGTGCAGTGTGAGCAGGGATTTGGGCCAATCTTCTTAAGGAGGGGGCCCACCATGCTGGGACTGAGGCAAATGTGACTGGGAGGGGCAGTTCAACCAGAGCACTGTTGGGCGGGGCTTGCTGTAAGCAAATTTAGATAGCCAGTATCAGCACTACATTGATTCTCACAGGAGGCCCTGTGCTTTTTCTGAGAGACAGAGGAGGGAAATGGCACGTGGCCAGTTCCTTTGTTCTTGGAGACCTGTCCATGAATGCTGTTTCTCTGGGACACACTCTTAATTACCTCTCTACTATGTACCCCAGGTGCTCTTCAGGTTGCTGTTTCCACATTATATGTGCACGGGTTGTTTGCCTATCTTCTTTCCACAAGCAGCACAATGTCTTCTGGGCTCTATCCTAGCCAACCCTGCTGACCTTTAAACTCCAGCCTTTAAGCCATGCAGTTGCCAGAAGTAAAAAAATTCAGCCTATCTCACTTTCCAAGCCAATCGCTATAGGGATTTATTTTCCCTGTGAGCTCTCCTATGTGCTGTTCTGTTTCTTGCCCTTCCCCACGACCACAGCTCCCTCCCCACTGGGGAGACTATGATCCATTTCTATCCCAAACTGTGTCTCCATACTTACTTCCCACCTTCTTTGATGTAGCCTTTTCTCCTCTTTGTTCTGCCAGTCTTCAGGTCGATTTCTGGGATAATAGGATGATTTGATAGTCATCTAGTTGTATTTGTGGGATGATGTGAACCTGAGATCCTCCTACTCCACCACCATCTTCCAACCTTTCTCATCCAGGCTCTTTGAACTAGTGACAGGCAGAACCGTGGGGAATGCAGTTCTTCTGAATTCTGTGCTACCATCCTTTCCACCAAGGCTCTATCTGTGGTGCTCCCAGACTCTGTCTTAGCCCTATGGATAAGAAATGGAACCAGCAGCTGAGCAACTAGGTATGGCTGTGCCTGCACAAGGACAGGTACCCTGGCCTGGGGCTTGTCCCTTTGGTGTTTTCTATTTGGCAAGACCATGCTGTGGGCTGGCTTTAGCCTTGGCCACCAGTATGACCAACTTGGTGTATCAAGGTTATCCTCTGACTCCTTTCAAGGTGTCCTCCCAATTCAGCCTCATCTTAGCTCTGGTGAGTACAGTGCAGACCAGTGAGTTTTTGATGAAGCACATCCATAGAATTGTGGAGCCTGACAGTTTTTCCAATAGTCTGTGTCCTCAAAAGTAAGTTATATAGGACAGGAAACTGTAATTGCTTGTCCAGGCCACTAGGGTACCATTAAGGAAATTACTTCCTTGGTAAAATTTAGTAAATTACAGTTGTAATTTAGTAAAAAGTAGGCTACTCTTTGGTAAATTAGTGTTTCAGGGTGGTTGGAATCATTTACTGCACAGAACTTAGTGAATGTATCCCAGTGATCTAAAATCTTTAGTGCTCCTTCTAGATGGGCCTGGACTAGGTGGAAAGCTTCTGTGTTGGGAAAGAAATGTCTAATTTAATCATAATTCATGGAGAAGGGAAAGACCAAGGGTCCTTAGGAGGTCAAAGGGTCCTCCCTGCATTTTTTAAGGAAGATTTCTCAAACAGTTAAAGCTCCACATGAATGGATACAAGATTTCAGAGCATTCCACAGCCTTTCAACTTCCAGGAAAAATAAATTTGAAAAAAGGAAAAAGGAAGGGAGAAAAAAATTGCATGATTGATATAATGGGATGTTTAAAGATGCAACCAAAAGGTTTTTAATGAATGCAAATATTCATAAACACACGGTAAGAATGACTGTGCTTTATAAATGCTCCCAAATAAATTCTTGATAATATGCAAATAATGTCTCAGGGGACCTATAATGTGCTTTGCCTCAGAAGCTTAACAAACTGCTGTGTAAATTATTAGCTATTAATACTTTCTATATTAATCTTATACATTAATTCAATCTTCAAACGTTACTGTCAGCTTTTTTGCCAATCTCCCTTCAGTCATTATTAAATAGAATTTCTCATTTCTTTCTTCCTAAAAACATCCCTTTTTTCTTAAACTTTTCAGAAATTCTGGAACATACTGAAAGATTTGAGAAAATTCTGTCTTTGCTAGAAGATGCTGTGGCAAGTCAATCCTTCTAAAAGAATTAACTTTCTTGAAATCAGTGCCTAATTAGTTTTTCAACCTTTTATCAAAATATTCAGTCGATTTTAGAAGACTTTTGTTAAAGGGAACTTATTCCCCATCTTGCCCCACAAGGAAATATGCACAGTTCCGTTCACTTGCTCCTCCCTATAAGAGAGGAGTGACTTATTTGATCAATAATTGGACCACATAACCTGCAGAGCACTAATCCCCATCTCAGCTGTTATGGGTTGAATCATGTCTCCCAAAAAGATATGTTGAAGTCCTAAACCCCAACACCTTTGAATGTGACCTTATTTTGAAATAGGGCATTTGCAGAGGTTGTCATGTTAAGATGGGGTCATTAGAGTGGACCCTAATCCAATATGACTCCTGTTCTCATAGGAAGAGAAGAATCACAGATGCATCTACAAGCCAAGCAGTGCCAAGGATTGCTAGCAAACACCAGAAGCTAGGAGAGGTAAAGAAGGATTTTCTCCTACAAGTTTCAGAGGAAGCATGGCCCTGCTGATACTTTGGTTTTGGACGTTTTGCCTCCAGAGCTGTGAGAGAATGAAGGTCTGTTTTCAGCCACCAGTTTGTGGTAGTTTATTGCAGTGATCCCAGCAAGCCAGTATGCCACCCTTGCTCTCCCTGCCTCTTCCATCTGCCTCTTGCACCCAGGGACGGTGAAGGTCTGTTCTGCTCAATTCTTATCTTTCATATCCAGCTCTCACCTGTGGCAAATCCAGACAAATCAGAGTCATGAAAAGTCCTAAAGGTTTAGGATGTTAGAGGGAGGTCCCACCCCTCTCTCCCACCCAAATCTGTTATTATTATAGCTGCTTCAGAACTTTGCTTCATTTTTTTCCTGTCTATTTGGTTATAACATGGAGCCTCCTACCATTTAGCTATAACACACTTTCCCACCTATATCATCTGCTTACTCCTTATACTAGTTTACAAGCTAGTGTCAACCACAAATCTCCCCTTGTAATAATCTCTGCTCTGTGTGGCTGGTGGTCTGCCATTCATTCCTGCCAGCTTCTTTGTTCAAGCACTGCCATCATTCTGAGTAACTTCAATATCCTCATGACAACCCATCCAGCAGCCTTGGCCTCTTATCCTGCAAAGCCCCACCTCCATCTCCTGCTGCACTGTATCTGGGTTGATCACTCAACTGTAACCACCCTTCCACAATCATTTCTCCCCTGGACTAATATTTGTCCTTTCCCCCTCCAATCCAGTCCACATAGCAGCAGGGAACACTTTTCACATTTGGTCAGGTCACTCTGAACATGTCAACTTTCTTCCTAAAAGTAATTGATAAATAAAATATAGAGACATGGAGAACAGAATAATGGTTGCCAGGTTAGGGAAGGAGGTTGGAGGGTTTGGCTCTATAAGGGTAGTTTGAGAGAGCCTGGCAGAAATGGGACAGTATCTGGATTGCAGTTGTCATGTGAGTCTACACATGTGATAAAATTGCACAGAACTGGGCGCACACACAAAAATGAGTGCATATAAAACTGTGGACTGTGGTTATCTGAACAAGCTCTCTGGATTGTATCTATGTTAATTTCTTGGCTTTAATATTGCACTATAGTTAAAGAACATGTTATGTTGAGGAAAAATGAGTGAAGGGTATACTGGACTTTCTCGTACATTTTTGGGAACTTCTTCTGAATCTATAATCATATACCAAAATAAAGTTAAAAAGGAAAAACGGAAATCAAGCTGTCATTCCTGGCATTGTGTTAGATGTTGAAGACAGAGTCATATCTGAGCAAAGAAGACCATATATGTTACCTTATATCATTGAGAAAGGGCAGTCATGGGTTGGCCATGGTTCCTGTCACTCTTAGATAGCCTTGTAGTCTCCCTACCAACTCCAAAAGCCTCACCTCCCACCACCCTTCACCTTCATTCACTGCCCTCCCGCCATACTGGCCTTCCCAGATTCCCTAGCATGCAACAGGCTTCCTCTGTGACATGCCCTCCAACTCATCCACCTCTGAGCAGTCTCGCCTGAGTCCTAGACCTCAGCAAGCCCCCTTTTACAGGCTCTTCTGCCATCTTGAACCTTTTCTTCAGAGATGCAACATATATAATATTCCCTATCAAATTATAGGAGTCAATGTTTTTTCTACTCGTGATTAAATCCTCAGTACCTCACACAGTGTCAGGAACCTAAAAATCTCTGAATTTTTTGAATGAGCAAATGACTGGAAGAGCTTTAGGTAGAGGAAGAAAACAGTCTGATTCACCTTTGTTAAAATGTTTTTTATACTTTAGAACAGCTATAGAATTTCAGAATAATTACAAAGGTAGTAAAGAGTTTTCATGTTCTCCACATGCAGTTTCCCCTATGATTAACATCTTATATTAGTATGGTAGATTTGTCACAATTAATGAGACAATATACATTATCATTAACTAGAGTTGATATTTTTTTCAGATTTCCTTTGTTTTTCTCCCTAATATCCTTTTCTGTTCTAGGATTCTTTCCAGGACACAACATTAACAACTAGTGGTCATGTCTCTGTAGACTACTCTTGGTTGTGACAGTTTTCAGACATTCTTTGTTTTTGATGACTTTGAAAGTTCTGAAGATTATTGGCCAGATACATTGCAGAGTTTTCCTCAACTGGAATTTGTTTTATATTTACCTCATATTGGTGTAATACAGTTTGGGGGAAGGAAGACCGCAGAGGTAAAGCACATTCTCAGCACAGCACATCAAGGATACNCCGACGCGGGGCTCGAACCCAGAACTGCAAGATCATGACCTGAGCCGAAGTCGGATGCTTAACCAACTGAGCCACTCAAGTGCCCCTTATCACTGCTGATGTTGACCTTGATCATCTGGGTGCAGGGAGTGTTTCTCAGTTTTTCTACTGTGAAGTTACTCCCCGAACTTTCTATTCTATGGTCTTGAGAAGAAAATCACTATGTGCAGCCCACACGTAAGGAGTGAAATATTATGCTCCCTCTCCTTAAAGGAAAAGTTATCTACATAAATTACTTGGAATTCTTCAGCTTAGGAGATTTATATCTTCTCCACTATTTACTTACTTATATATTCAGCCATTTATTTATATAAATATGAACTTGTGAGTATTTGTGTTTGGGATTATATATAACTTGGTCTTGTTGCTCAAATAATCCATCTTTGGCCATTGGGAGCTCTTTCAGTTGGCTCTTGTGTCCCTTTAAGTTATCTCCAATATAGGAGAGAAATTTTTTTGAGCACTTCTTTGCTTTCTGGCACTGCAAGATGTTCCAGGTCCATTGGTTTATTTCCAACCTGAGTCCTAGATTCATCCATTCTCCAAGGATCCCTGGTTCCTTCTACTGAAGAATGATATTAGAAAGCAAAATCTAGAGAGTGGATGTGCTCATTGTTGCTGGGAACCATTGTTCGGAGGCCCTCTCAGCTGACAGGGAAAGAAAACACATGTGAGTATATTAACCTGTGTACATTTCATATCTATAGAGATTTCTATAGGTAACTGTCTATTAAGATAAACATGAGTTCATAGTGAAGTCTCCAATTCTAACCCATTACCACATAGATCTTTCTAGCCTCCTCATCTTGCTCATCTGTAACCTCCTACTCCTACAGTGAGAAACCTAACTTCTGCCATTTAACTTAGTTACTTGTTTAATTTCACTGTACGTGTAGAGTGGTTTCAGACTAGTTAACCCATACCCGCAAGAAACAACTTTATCCACTAGAATATGGTGCTTCTTCTCAGTTCTTTGTGCCTTTAGTCTTTATAGATACACATGGTGACATCAAGTGATTTGTCAGGAAAGCTGCTTGAAGGAGAACAAATTCCACAGCCAATCACTTCACCTTGCTGACATTATTCCTATTACAAAAATATTGCATTGGCTGATATGTTATTCTACACACTTTTCCACTTGTCTGGAATTTCCAAAGTGGAAATTCCAAAGCCTATCCCAGTGAAGAGCCTAAGTAACGTCATTTTGAGATGATTAAGAGCAACCTCGGACTACAAGTAGTCCCAGCTCCAGGAAAAGCCTCAGGTTGTTCAAGGCTGAAGCCATCCTCGGACCGCCCTCAGTTCAGCTAATCAAAAAGACATTCCTGTGGTCTGAGTCAGGGCTGGGAACTGTAGACAGTTATTTTATACAAACTAGCCAATTACTCACCGCTTGCCTAAACCCCACATAGGCCCTTTGAACTCACCTCATAATTAGTCATTTTCAAAGGATTCTCAAAAGTCACAATTGGGTCCCTGCCCAAAATAACAAACACCTCACAGATACTGAATAGTCAAAGCTGTTACCATGAGTGCTATACAATTATGATTGGTACTTATGTGATGATGCTATACGTACAACGTATACACTGTAACACCCCCATCCCTTACCCCTTAAAAACTCTGGTCACTATTGTTCGGGGCTTCACCTTGCTGCCACTACACCGGTAGGCGGGTGAGCCCCTGCTCGAGCTTGTAATAAAGACCCTTTTGGACTTGCATCAGTGTCGGCTCCTTGGTGGTCTCTGGGGACTCGCGAATCGAGCACAACACCAGGACTTCCATCATCATCATCATCATCTTTGTTGTCGTCATCATCATCATCGTTATTATCATCTCTCTCTCTCTCTCTCTCTCTCTCTCGGCCTTTTAGGGATATTAGTTTCTGTAAAAATTAACAGCAATTAATCATGTGTTATTTTGACACCCGTTGTATCATGATTTGTTATTGAATAATCTAAACTTTAGTTATTCATGTACAGATAGTCCTCACTTTGCATGGTAGTGTAGGACAGTAAAAATGACTTTATAACCTGAAACAATGCAAAGCAATCCTAATTATCAGTGGGAAAAATATGATTTTTCAGTGGCATTTAGTAATATTTCTCAAAAATTTTAAAGTTCTTACTGTCAGTTGCAAATACATAGGAAAAGAAATAGTAAAACTAAGTACTTACTTAGCACGCTATAATATAAAACACTAGAAATATTAATAATTAAAGTGTTGGTTTTTTTCCTCTCTGTCTCTCAAAAATAAATAAATGTAAAAAAAATTTTTTTAAAGGGGCGCCTGGGTGGGCTCAGTCGGTTAAGCATCTGACTTCAGCTCAAGTCATGATCTCATGATTTGTAAGTTCAAGCTCCGCGTCAGGCTCTGTGCTGACAGCTCAGAGACTGGAGCCTGCTTCAGATTCTGTGTCTCTTTCTCTCTCTGCCCTTCCCCCACTTATGCTCTGTCTGTCTCTCTCTGTCTCTCAAAAATAAATAAATGTAAAAAGAAATTTTTAAGCGTCATTTAAAAAAAAACTAATCAAGACTAGTTTGAACAGTACTTTCCTTCTCATCTAGGATTGATGATATGGACCAAGCAACTTTTCTATGCCTTGGTGAATTGTCTCCTCCATTTTCTCCTTATTCTTTCAAATGTTGTAAAATACATCTTAGAGTTCCTTAAACAGGAAGTGGTTTTTCGCTGGTGTTGCTTCCTTGGCCACACCTTCTTTTTTTTTTAAAAAATCACAACTACTTTCCTCATTTATGTCTGTAATTTTGCCTTCAATATGTTCATGTGGCAGCACAGCTGCAGTCTTTCCAAAGGTGGCGGTGTCAACATTTCCATAGTCAGCAATTTCTCCTATGAGGCCATTTATGTCCAATTAAAATTTCACTTCCATCTTTATCACTTTTTATTTCTTTGATGCACTTTCATTTCTGCTGGCCAATTCTTCCTTTTGATTATCCATTTTTATAAAATGTCACATGGGCTTGTCACCAAGAAAGAAGGAGGTGGTGCAAGTGCACACTATGCTGTCGGTGCATGACCTGAGCAAGAGATGCACCGGGACCAGTCACTGTGATTGGTCACTGATGATGATGCATGTGTTATTTACACAGTGATTTGTGGACTGGATAACTGGCACCAGAGTTTATACTTAAGCAATTAACAGTTCTTATGTCATGGTAACTGGTGGAATCCCTTTCTTTTTTGCATGCTCTTTTGTGTGAACATGAGCTTTGGAAAAGATATAATTCAGCCCCTTTCCATTCTCCATTGATTCTGCATCACTCACCTAGTCTCTCTCACTCCCCACCCCTTTAACCATGTCACCTGTCACTCCATTTCCCCTAGTACAGAAGGAAAAGAGTTCTGTTCAGACCTCAACCCTCAACATTCATAAGGCACAGAGCTTGAGACCTTAAGAGGTTTCCAGTTCTGTGCCAAAAATGATGCCCATGCATAAAATTGACCCCCAAAATGTTAAAATTACAACTAGAAATTTTAAATGACTCTCTCAGACCCTTAGTGGGTCTCTAAATGTGGGAATAAAATATTTTATATTTTTAGAAAGCCACTAAAATATTCTGCTAATAAAACAAACCTTATACTATATCTCCACTGAGTAATATTAATCATTAATTTACCTGATGGCAAAACAAAATAAAATTGTAAAAATGATTATGATGATTTCCCCCACACATAAAGCATGTGGTAAAAGCATTCATTTTACAAATGGTTAATTTATCTAAAACTCCCTATTCTAACTATGGATTCTTAGACTTCACATTCTCAACACTTTCGTCACCATTGTTAGAAAATGCCTTTTTTGGAGGCCATATTTTCTTAGAGAAAAGGATGTACTGCTCTTTGTAGTGTTCGTAGGAGTCTTTACTGAGTCAAAAATACAAAGTCATTTTGACATGTGAATGTTGGCAGCCATGTGGGTTCATTAAGAGCTATGTGATCTGATCTATATAGCAGCCTAACTATAAAGGCAATTCAAATTAACACCCCATCCAAATGATCAAACACTACTGTGAAGAGCAAGAGAAGAGGATTCCAAGCAGAGTGAATAGTATGTGCAAAGGCTCTGGAGCAAGAAAGAGCGAGGCAAGCATTACCTAGCTACCAAAGGCCAATGTGCCAAATAGTAGAAAGTGCAGAAAGATGTGGAAGTATCAAAAGATGGTCCAAAGACCACAGGGAGAGAATCATAAGGAAAAGAATACCATGATACAATTTTGAAATTGCTCTGGCTGCAGCGTGGCAAGTGGATAGAAGGAGAGTCATAATGGCTATGGGGGAAGAAACTATGGCAAATGCTCAGAAGAGAGATGACATGACTTGGCTCCTGGTGCAACCAGTGAAGATAGGGACAAGTGAATAGATTCTAGAGACATCAAGATGTCAAACCAGTGATCTAGAGTAGTGGTCCTCCAAGTGTGATTCCAGAACAACACCAGCATCAGCTGGGAACTTGTTAGAAATACAAATAGGTCCATCTCAGACCTGCTGAGCTGGAAACTCCGGAGACATGCCCCAGCAATTGGTGTTTTCAGAAGCCCTGTGGGAGATTCTGACTGTAGTTCAAGTGTGAAATCTATTGGACTAGGTAATAGACAGAGAGAAAAAATTATAACAGCAGCATATGAGCAAGGGAGTCTCTTGCTCAGGGCCTGAGTGGTAGCCAGGGCTGGATTTAAGAAAACAAGAACAAGAGGTGCCTGGGTGGCTCAGTCAGTTAAGCATCTGACTTCAGCTCAGGTCATGATCTCACAGTTTGTGGATTTGAGCCCCGCATCAAGCTCTGTGCTGACAGCTCGGAGCCTGGAACCTGCTTCGGGTTCTGTGTCTCCCTCTCTCTCTCTGACTCTCCTCTGCTCATGCTCTGTCTCTCTCTACATCAAAAATAAATAATAAAAACAAAAAATTAATAAAGAAAAGAAAACAACAACAACAAAACCCTGTCAAACACTAAGCAAAAAGCCCTTCTTAAGTTCTAATTAATTTGAAACTCTGATTGAAGGACACATATTGCAACCTAAAAATTAAATATTTCTATGTAGTAAGATTTCTAACCCAAAATTCAGGTGAGTAACAGAGGGAGAAAAGATATGTGTAATATTTATAATAGGAGGGAAATGTCAATATACCTAATATGCAAATAACTCAATAGGAAACTGGTTAACACATGTGAGTGGGAATTCCACAAAAAGAAGAAACACTGGCTAATAATGAATGAAAAGAATATCAGTCATATTAGTAATCAAAGAAATGTGATAATGACAACAGGATAAGCCTTTTTGCCTGTCAAAAAGGCATAAGAGATTTTTGGGATTGATAATATCGGGTATTAGAGTTTCAGGAAATGGGAAAATAGATCGTATTCTACACTATTAGTGAGAATATAAATTGGTACAGTCTTTGGTTATGATTATTTGATAGTATCTTTTAAAACCTAAAAATGCACACTCTCTGTGAACCAGGAAAAAAAATTCCATTCCCATGAGATACATACCACAGTAATTTTTGAAAGAAATAAACTATAAGACAGTTTAATTTCTGTGTAGATACCTTCTTATTCATAACGTATTATGTCAAGTAATTCTGTTTACTTTCAGAGTAATTATGTTACAAATCCCTGAGGTCATTATGCATCTCACCCAAGGAATTATAATATCTAGCAATAAGCAAAAAAAATTCAAAAGGAATAACTGACTCAGAACATTTCAACTTTTTTATTCTGAATTTCCATGTGGAATTTAAGCTGAGTATTTTTATTTCTCCCTGCCATGCATCTCAACAGAGAGCCCTTTCACCAGGAAAAAAGGGGGGAAAAAGTTTTCATTCCCTATGAAATCCAGTCCGTTCTAAAGAAGCTGATTAGAGGGGCCCCTGAGTGACTCAGCTGATTAAGTAACAAGCTTCAGCTCAGGTCATGATCTCCTGGTTTGAGAGTTCAAGCCCACATGGGGCTCTCTGCTCTTAGCCCAGAGCCCCCTCGGATCCTTTGTCTCCCTCTTTCTGTCCCTCCCCTACTCACTCACATGCACATACTCTTTCTCTCTCTCAAAAATAAATAATAATAATAATAACATTTAAAGAAGCCGATTAGAGAGGAGAAATGATGCCATGGATGTGTAGAGGTTGGCCCTGCAGCCGAGGTCCTTATTCTGTATGCCCCTACAGAGGGTGACATGTACCACAGTATTTATAGGGTATTCAAATACAGGAGAGACTCAAACACTGTCAGGTGACAAATGTACAGGTAAGAGACAATGTTTAAGTTGAGGAAAGCCCTGCAGTTTATGTGAAGCCTGACTGGCCCACCCACCAGTCAGCATATGTACCCTCCTCAATGACCAGAGACCAAAATGTGGATGACAGATATAAAATTAGAGGGAAGAGATCTTCAGACTCTTTGGGAATAATACCTTTTTAAAAAGACAGTTAACTGCTTTTTTGAATGATAAGCATGGACATGGTGAAAGTTTCGAAGGTATATATAGTAGAAGTAAGTCTGTTCCTCAGTCCCTGGCTCCCCAGTTCCTGAGTGCCCTCCCAGGAAGAGTCTATGTGCATAGAAATATTGCCCAGACACATAAATGTATGGATAATATTATGCACATTTTTTTATTTTAGCTTATTTCACTTGACCATATATTTTGGAAATTGGTCCATTTCAGTATATCTGGATCTCACTCAGTTTTTTTTTTAAGTTTAATACATAAAAAATCTCCACTTGCCAAAGACAGCAAATATTACATTACTGAATATTAAGTAATTCACAAAGTATTCTTTTTAATTGGGCAAATTCCCCATAGCTTTTATGTTAGATGTTACTCATTTTTAAAATCATGTGATTTTAAATAAAATACGGATACAGAAAACTACAAAAACCAAGCACGTTGGCTCACTGAATTATTATAAAACAAATACTAGGGCAAGAAATAGAACTTCTCAGCTGTCGCAGAAGCCTTTCTACCAATGCCATACTGACCACTGTCTCCTTCCTCCCACCATAAGAAACATTAATCTGACTTTCATACTAATGCTTTCCTTTAATTTTAAACCCAAATGTGCTTCCATAAACCCTATACTTCAGTCCTTCCTATTCAAAAATATTTTGATATGTCTTGTAATCTCTTTTAATTTATATTTTTCTCCTCTCTCCCTTACATTTCTTTATAATTCATCTGTTGAAGAATCTGAGCTGTTTGGTAAGTAAAATTTCCCATAATCTGGCTTTTTTATAAAGACTCACTTTCTATTGTCTACTCTCTGGTTAACCAGTGATGTGGTTTATCTAGGAAGGACATGAAAATTCTGAATGCTTTCTTTTTATTTCCCAGTTTCCAAGATAAAAAGTTGGTGCCCACACATATTCTGATAGTGATTATTTTGTTTGAATGTTGTTCTTAATTCATGGATTTAACTTATTTCATGGGTTTCAACACATTTCAGTTATTATCCTTGTGAAATTCAAATTATTCAATATGAGCCTTTTCGAGTTGGCTCCTGGGTCCTTTTGATCTGACTGTAGTGGTCCTTGATATCTTCTTTGCCATCTGGTGTGACAAGATATTCCAGGCTCATTTTGTACATTTCCTGCTCTAGGACTCAAAT
Source organism: Crocuta crocuta (assembly GCF_008692635.1). NCBI lineage: Eukaryota > Metazoa > Chordata > Mammalia > Carnivora > Hyaenidae > Crocuta > Crocuta crocuta. Next base: position 7,865,740 of record NW_027529641.1, on the reverse strand, counting down.
CAATCATTTTGAAGCCCTTGTTTCTTTTATGAAAAAGTAGTATTTCAGCACCATTGAGTGTATCATTGTTTCTAGGCCTTTTTAGTGGACCAAGCTAGGAAAATCAAACACACAAAATCTATAAATGAAATACCTCCTAAGTTTATATTTGTTTTAGTCAGAGTTCTCCAAAGAAACAGCTCCAATAGGAGAGAGAGAGAGACAGAGATGGATGGATGTAAGGATGGATGGATGGATGGATGGATGGATAGATAGATAGATAGATAGATAGATAGATAGATAGATAGACAGGGAGCGCCTGAGTGGCTCAGTCGGTTGAGCATCCAGCTTCTGCTCAGGTCATGATCTCACGGCTCGTGGGTTCAAGCCCCATGTCGGGCTCTGTGCTGACAGCTCAGAGCCTGGAGCCTGTTTCAGATTCTGTGTCTCCCTCTCTTTCTGACCCTCCCCTGCTCATGTTATCAGTCTCTCTCTCTCTCTCTCTCTCTCTCTCTCTCTCTCTCAGAAATAAATAAAACATTAAATAGATAGATAGATAGATAGATAGATAGATAGATAGATAGATAGATACAATATTTGTGGGTATGTAGATAGATAAGTATAGATGGATAATAAGGAATTTGTTCACATTATTGTGGAAGCTGAGAAGTTCCAAGCTCTGCAGTCAGCAAGCAAGCTGGAAACCCAGGAGAGCTGATGGTATAAATTCCAGCTGAGATCTGAAAGCAGGGAAGATTGATGTCCCAGCTCAGATACAGGCAGAGAGAGCAAATTTTCCCTTACTGCTCCTTTTTGTTCTACTCAGGCCTTCAACTGATTGGATGAGGCCCCCACACATTAGGGAGGACAATCTGCTTTACTCAGTCTGCCAATTCAGATGTTAATCTCATCAAGGAACACCCTCACAGAAACACCCAGAATAATGTTAACCAAATATCTGGGCATCTCATGGCCCATTCAAGTTGATGGCTAATATTAACCATCACAATATTAGTATTTCCAATTTATATTTGACACCACAAGGCTTTCACAAAATTCTTATGTCTGTGTATCTTTCCTTTTATCTAGAAAATCCTGATTCTGAAGGACAAAAGTGATGGTAGAACTATAACATACCGAAATCATTTGTTTTATCTCATATCACAAGCATAACATGCTCAGAATAATAGAATAATACCAATAATATGATTAACTGAAAATATTAAAGAATTTTGCTCATATGCTTTCCTCATTGTCACTTCATTTTATAATGGTTATATTATATCCTCATTTTCAGAGTATACGACTATTACCTTCTGTTCTTTTCCTCTTGGCCTTTATCTACTCTTAGTTCTACAGATTTGATTAATTGATTGATTGATTGATTTAGAGGGCACAAGTGAGTGAGGGGCAGAGGGAGAGAGAATCCCAAGAGGGTGTGAGAGAGAGAGAGAAAGAGAAGTAGGGCTCACCCAAAGCTGGGCTCATGTTCACCGAAAGCAGGGCTCATGTTCACCTGACATGGGGCTCACGTTCACCTGACATGGGGCTCATGTTCACCTGATATGGGGCTCATGCTCACCCAAAGTGGGCATGAGCTCACCTGATGTGGGACTTGAACTCATGAACTATGAGATCATGACCTGAGCCAAATGCTTAATGACTGAGCCACCCAGGAGCCTAATTCTGTATATTTAATGCTCACCTCCAGTCCTCATACTAATGCCTCTCTGGCCCTTTTGGTTTCTGAGGCTTGTTGTGTAGAAGATTCCTTAGGAAGGACCAAGGGGAATAATATTTAATGAGGTCTTTCATGTTGGTAAAAGTTTGCTATGTGGGGTGACTGGGTGGCTCAGTTGGTTAAGCATCCAACTTCAGCTCAGGTCATGACCTCACCGTTCGTGAGTTCAAGCCCCGCATCAGGCTCTGTGCTGACAGCTCGGAGCCTGGAGCCTGCTTTAGATTCTATGTCTCTCTCTCTGCTCTTCCCTCACTCATGCTCTGTCTCTCAAAAATAAATAAACATTAAAAAAAATTTTTTAAGTTTGCTATGTCCTTATAGTCAAAGGTCAGTTTTTCTGGGTATACAACCCTCAGCTCATACTTTCTTTTCTTGACTATCTTAAAATGTTTATCCATTTTCTTTTGGCAGAAAGTGTTACTGTCAAAAAACCCTGGACAAAGTCTATTTATCTTTTCCTTATAAATCACATTCTCTCTTTTTCTAGATGTCCAAAAATTTTTTTCTTTTTCTTTAATCTGTAGCCATTTTACAAGGCTATGTCTTGATTTGGTCATTCCGGACCAATATTTTCAAGTATACATTACACGAATTAAATACATAGTTTCAAGTCTTTTATTTCAGAGCAGTTTTCTTGGATTCTGGCTCTTAGTGCTTGCTCTTGCTTTGGTTTTCTTGAGGAACATCTCTTAATCCTGTGTTCAGTACCCTTCAGTGTTCGGTATTTTCTCTTAAATCCTTTTTGTCTCTTTATTTCATTTTTTCTTTTTTTTCCTTTTTTTCCCCTTTGTATTCCTCTTGAGATAATATCTGTTATTTGCTCTCATATCCTTGTAGTCTAAGACTTCCTTCTTGAGTGACTTTTTCTTTTAGTTCTTTTATTTTTTTTCCAAGTCTTATCACTTCATTTCTGAGTTTTTCTAATTTTGATTGATTTTGCTCTTTCATGTCTATCATTTGCTTAATGGTTTTTTCTCTGAAATAGATCAAAACTGAAGCTTGATGTTTTATGACTACGTCTCTCTCTGTTGCAACTTTGTCGGTGCAGTTGCTTCACTTTCTTCATTTTTTTTTCTAATAATTTTGTGTAGGATTGACCTTGATACAATTTTGTTGCTTGTTTGTTCATGTGAAATCTTTTTCCTGAACTTTTAGAATGAAGCAAAGCTTAGGAGGGCTTTTCAAATTTCACAAGGCACTCTTTCTGTGTCAAAAATATGGCTACTTGCTTTCCAGGACTCCCTGGCTATTCCCTTACCCCAATTCATGGTGAAACTTCTTTTTCCTTCCTTTTTCTCATCCTGTTCAAATTTGAGTCCTCTCCCAGCACTTCTTCCTAAGTGTGAGGCTCCATCTTGGTTAGTCTTAAGTGTTCCTTGGGGCCCAACTGCTGCTGCCTGCTCTCACCTTCTTACTGTGAGCCCTTAACACCACCCTATGCTGGATAGTCCACTGTCCTGATGCCAACTGTGCTTCTCACATTGGCTCACAGTGCTTTCCCATGAGTACCTAGTCTGTTTGGGGGTTCTTCTGTTCCCAGGTCATCAGGTACAACCTCCTTTGCTTCCTAACTTCTTTCAACCCTTCATACTTGGATACCATTGAGGTCTTGAGACCATTGGTGGCTTACATATTTTGGGTTACATATTTTGTGGTTAGTGGAAATCATTTGTCCCCTGGTTTTGTTGTTAATATTGTCTGTGGGTTTGGGGTTTGCTATGTAGTTTCTCTGTACCTGTGTGGGGATTGGGGAATAATGAAAAATTATGCCCCTTGCATAGGACCTGCTTGCTTCATTCTGTATAACAGGACACTATGTTTATTTAACTAGTCCCTTATTGATTGACATGTAAAGTATTTGTGAGTTTGGCTATTGCAATCAATACACACTTTGCATACATTTGATGCACAATTACAGGCATATCTGTAGGATAAATTTCTAGAGGAGGAACAGTTAAGTCAAAGGATGCAAACACAATAGATGCTCAAAATATTTGTTGATTTTATATGTTACATTACATTACATTATATTATATTATATTATATTATTATAGATCAGGTAGATTTTTATTGTGAGAAATGTACTTAAGACAGGCTCTACTAAGTACAATTCTGGGACTCCTTGAGTAGATGAAAGAGGGAAACAGAAAAGACATTGATTCATTCTTCCAGTGAGTAATTACATATTGGCTGTTAGCAATTATGTATTGACCACATATGCACCAGACTGTGATGGGGCCTGGGGATATAGCAGAGGTCTTTGCCTTGGCAGATCTCACTGTGCAGAGGAGAGATGCCTTCCTTGTTTCAGGACAACTTTGGTAGTTAAATGATGACTATCCCTCAGACTCACAATCAAGCAACCCTGCATAAAACACACCATCCATCCTTTGTCTGCAAGGTAAACCCCAGTACAGAAGGAAGAGGAGAAAAATTATATAAGATGAGTTCTTGGACTTCCACTATCTATTTGGTCATGCTATTTCTAAGAGTCAATCTACAACTCCTTTTTAAATTTTTTTTATGTTTTATTTATTTCTGAGAGAGAGAGAGAGAGAGAGACAGTGTGAGCAGGGGAGGGTCAGAGAGAGAGAGAGGGAAACACAGAATCTGAAGCAGGCTTCAGGCTCTGAGCTAGCTGACAGCACAGAGCCCGACACGGGTCTCGAACCCACCAACCATGAGATCATGACCTGAGCCGAAGTTGGACCCTTAACTGACTGAGCCACCCAGGTGGCTTTTTAAATTTTTAAAAAAGATTTTATTTTTTAGGGCAGATTAGATTCACAGAAAAACTAAGAGTAAGGTACAGAGAGTTTCCATTTACCCTTCCCACACGCGCTCACAGCCTTCCCCACTATTAATATCCTCCACCACAGTAGTACGTTTGTTACAATAAGCGAGCCTATATTGACACATAATTATCACGTAAAATACATAGTTTGCCTTAGAGTTCACTCTTGGTGTTGTACATTCTAGGGGTTGGGACACGTGTAGAGTAACATATATCCACCACTACTGTGTTATACAGAATAATTTAACTGTCCTAAAACTCCTGTGTATTCTGCCTATACATCTCTCACTCCCTTCCTAAGCCCAGAAACTACTGATTTTTGTACTGTCTTCATTTATTTACTTTTTCCAGAATATTATGTAGTTAGATTCATGTAGTATGCAGCCTTTTTAGATTGGCTTCTTTCATTTAGTATATGCATTTAAGATTCTCCATTCTCCATGTATTTCCATAGCTTAATACCTTATTTAACTTTAGCACTAATATTCCATTGTGAGGATATGCCAGTTTATTAATTCATACACCCACTGAAGGACATCTTGGTTGCTTCCAAGTTTTGGCAATTATGAATAAAGTTTCTATAGACATCCATGTGCACGTTTTGTGTTGACATAAATTTTCAACTCCTGTGGGTAAATATTAAGGAGCACAATCCCTGGATGGTATGGTCAGAATATGGTTAGACTCATAGGAATACAACTTCCCCTTTGTAGGCATTTTAGTGGATGAGCCTGATCCAAGGGGACACTATTATGCTGAGGTCCCTACTGGCATTAGGATGCAAATGTGGTAACTTTAAAATGTATTGACTAAGGCTAGAAATACAAAATAGTAAAACCATAACATTTTGCTTGAGCTTCATCCAAGCTCATTCTCCTTCCCAGAAAACCAGCTTCCATGTTGATGTCCTTAATGCTGCCAATGATGCCATCCCTCCCCAAGTCCAGGGTCAACAAATGCAAATTCCTCAACCCATGCACATGGGTGAGGGGAGATCACTTGCATGGAGTTCTTTCCCAGCTTGCCCTTATAATCTTTCTCACCATGGTGCTCTGGGAAATCCCTGCAGCTTGATAAAAGCCATCCAAGTTGAGTCTTATTTCCCATCTTCTATGGGACTACTCCACACTAAAATCTTGGGTTCTTCATTTGGACTCCTCTACAGCAAATCAATCCCCAAGCTCCATTCTATTGCTGCTATTCCATGATCATCTCTATATGTCCTCTACTCTTTCTGATCATCTTCTATAAGGTCTGCTTCCAGATCAATCTGTCACCCCTTTAAAGCCTGATTCACATGGGCTGCTCTCAGACTAATGGCATATTTAAAGAAATGCAGTCCAGCAGACACTTGTGTTTTGCAAAATCACTCAGGTTCGTTGTGTTTCCTTACACCACACAGGGAACACAAAGCCCACAGAAACATTTCTCAAAATCCCTACTTATCTGTGTCCTACTCTTGTTACTTCCTGCAGCTTCTCTTGCACTCTTTCACTTCCAAACTCCCCCAGCCCCCAGCCGTGGACTAAGACTCTTCCACATCTCTCCTTCTCTGAACTTTGCATCACAAAAGCCCACAGTCATCATGGAAATGACCCACCCCATCTGGAGACCTGGGGAAGAAATATGGTGGGGGCACTGTCTTTATCAGAGAGATGGAGGTGCCTTAGAACTCGTAAAATAAAAAATCTTGTAAAAAAGAATACCACTTTGGCTTTTTTCTGCTCCTTGACATAGATTTCCCCATAATTCCCTAGTGTCAAGTGGCTAGAGTCTACACCCTTGGGCCTGGAAGTGAAGACAATTCCAAGTGTGGCCTCGGTCCACATCTCAACCTTATTTTCTACCTTCTGATCTTCATTTTGCCATTCCCAGCCACTTTCTTTGCTGTCTCTGAGAATGCCACCAACATCCCAGCAGCTGGATCCTCTCCACATTTCTGTTTTTCCTTCCACGCTCAGCTCCAGTGTCTTGGTCCCAGTGCCTTGGCATTCTTTGCTGCTTTCAAACCTTTCCAAAATTTCACACTGTTCATAAATGTTGAATGGGTGAAGAGTTGACTATCTCCTTCCTTGTCCTTCTCTGGCATGAAAATCTCATTGTTCAGGAAATGCCTTTGAGCAACTACCAAGGGTTTCCTTAGTTTATTTTGTTTCTTTTAAGTCAAGGTTGCCATTTATCCCCATCATCATAACTCCACCCTTTTAAGCTTGTATGCATGGCTTTGTTCTCTAATTTTATTAGGACAATTAAATTCCCAAAATATGTGTAAAAGAGAAGATTGCATTCTTATTTTGCAAATGTGACTGCTCTGTGGAATTTTTAGACAGATGCCCGATTTTCTGCACATCTGTCATTTTTCTTCTCCTTAAGAATCAATTGACATGGCCTTTTACTTCATGTCATTGATGATGGCCCTTGACTTTTGACATTTTTTGCCATCCACTTCACATATAGTTCACACTCATAATACTTTGTACTCTCAATTCGTATTATATGAGGCTCTGCCATAGGAATATTTTTGTGGGTTTATCAGCTCTAATAAAATTCTAAAGCTAGAATTCTGAAGCTCACCACCAGGGAGAAACTGCTCAGATGGGTCTGTGATCAGCTAGAGAGGTGATAGCATGGGTTTGGTTCTGAGTTTGCATTGCTTGTTTCAGCATTCCAGTGTGCAGAGAACTACAAGACCTTGTGTATGTATGTACATGTGTGTATAATGAAATCAGTATCTCAGAGATACCTGCACTCCCATACATTTCCATACAAACAATGGAAAGAATGTGTGTTCATGGATTGGAGGAATTAATATTGTTAAAATATCCATGCTACCCAAAGTGATTTACAAATTCAATGCAATTTCTATCAAAATTCCATTGTTATTTCTCACAGAAATGGAAAAAATCAAGCCAAAATTTCATATGGAACCCCTCCATAGAAACCACCTCCAAGAAGCAAAAGCAATCTTGAGAAAGAATAATAAAGCTGGAGTATGATCGCTTCTTGACTTCAAAGTATACAAATACTATGCTATTACACAGCTGTAGTAATCAAAATAGCATGGTACTGGCATAAAGGCAGGCGTACAGACCAATGGAGCAGAATAAGGAAACAAATCCATGCTTATACTGTCAACAAAACTTTGATAAGGGCATCAGGAACACACAGTAAGGAAAAGGTAGTGTCTTCAATAAATGGTGTTGGAAAGACTGACTATCCACAAGCAAAAGAATGCTTAACATTACTAATCATTGGGGAAATGCAAATCAAAACCATAATGTCACCCCACACTTGTTATGATGACTTTTATCAAAAGACAAGTGATAACAAGTATTGGCAAGGATGTGGGCAAAAGGGAACCCTAGTATACTGTTGGTGGGAATGTAAATTGGTATGGTCACTATGGAAAGCATTATGGCATTTCCCAGTTCTAGGTATGTATGATATATGTATATATGTATGTGTGTGTGTATGTATGTACATGTGTGTATAATGAAATCGGTATCTCAGAGATATCTGCACTCCCATACATTTCCTGGCATTCAGGGCTCTAAGGTACAGCATGGAGACTATAGTTAGTAATACTATTATGTTGCATGCTTGAAATTTGCTAACAGAGTAGCTCTTAGCATTCTCACCACACAAAAAGAAAGTAACTGTGGAAGGTGATAGATGCGTGAATTAACTTTATTTTAGTAATCACTCCACAAAGTATAGCTGTATCAAATCTTCACGTTGTACACTTAAACATATATAATTTCATTTGTCAGTTATACCTCAGTAAAGCTGGGGGGGTGTAAACATTCCATTGTGCAAAGACTGTCCTTCTTACCTATCCTGCTGGAATGACACACGGAAGCAGAGTTCAATGCTGCCTCTGTTAATGGCCCAGAAACCTGAAGAGCAGATGTCCAGAGAGTTGGTCTCCTTCATGTGCCCTGACACCTGAGCACAAAAATGGGAAGGCAACTCCTACCACAGCCCACAGAGCAGCTACCACAAGCTTCCTTGGACCACCCCCCCCACACACATTGCAGCATCTGTTGGAGGATTACACATATTTTGTTGCTTGACAATGTACCTTGAACAACAGAAATATACAATGGTTCTGCAGGCAAGTCATTTTTAATGCTTATCCCTTAGTTTGGAATAAAACCTTGGTGAAGCAGAGCATTCCCTTAGTTATTCACAAAAAGCTCCTTTTTAAGGAATATCTATGAACAGACTAACAGAGTATCACCCCTAGGTCAGACTTTCTTTTACCAGTACATGGCAGAAGTTAGCCTGCTGTGTGAGAAGATGAAGCCTTTGATACCAGATAAAGAGGCTGTGATAGACCACTATCTCTGCACTCAGACACAAGATTATTGTCTCGGTCCCCCTGCTCTGTAAAAGGCAGTCACACTGTCAAGTGAAGAAAAAGAGAGAGAGAGAGAGAAAGGAAGAGGGGAAGAAAAGAAAGGAGAAAGACATGGAAACTTTTTAACATTTGCTTCACAAAATGTTAATTTGGTTGCATTTTTATTATTATTTGTTTTTCACTTTATGTGCTTTTATTTGTTCATTTAATAAATATTACTGGACAGTCTGCTATGCACCAGGAATTATTCCAACAGTGGTCAAAAAATTTCCGTCATATGGAATATCGTCATCATACAGAAGCCAACACAAGTCTTGGGACATAGTTATTCATGTTTAATAAATGTACTAAATATTTTAGGACCAGAGTGGCCATATGCAGAAACACTGGTCATTGTTTATGGTGCTATTATGTATAGGACATTGAGAATGCCCTTTAGCCAAAAGTAGAACATCCAATTTTTTTTTACTGCAACTCTACAATTAATAGTTCATTTTTTGACATTCAATTAACTTCTTGAGAGCAAAGACCATGACATTTATGCTTGTATCCCTAGAATCAAGCACAGAGGCTAGAAAGAAGGGTATTTGTATTGAGCGGAATGGAATGGACATTGCCAAAGGGAAATGGTGGATAAAAATGCAGGCTGTTCGTTTGTAACATTGGCTACTTGAGGAAACGTAAATAAATCTCAGAGGACTACCAGGCACAAAGAAAATTATAATGTTACCAAAAAAAAAAAAAAAAAAGACACAAAGCTTGCCTGTAAGAGTTTACAGCATAAATTCTAGCAGAATAGATTAAATGTAACTAATCTTCCAATAAGGAAATTCATTTGGGAACAACTAAAACATGAATCAATTTTCTATTTAAAGAATGCTTCAGGGGTCCCTTTTATGGAGACAGAAATTCCTTTCTGCAATATTTCAAGCACAACCCCCTGATTCACACATATTATGAGTTGTTTTACTTAGTAGTTGGGGTAAGGGGGTCATGAAAATGTTACTAAAATAAAATCTTGAATTTTTTCTTCAAGAATGAGCTAAAGATGAGCACATAATGTTCTTGAACTTGCTTAAAAGCTCATCATTAATAAATAAAACTTACACTTTCTTTGAGAAAGTACCAGTATCATCTGCTAAATAGGCCTGGTCCAGTCACAAATAACCATTTTCTCGTATAATATGCACATATTAAGAGTCCACTCAACTAATGAGTCCTATATTCCATCACCATATATGTCTTTTTTGTTAGTCTCCTTACAGATGCCACGTTTTGAAGGATTTTTAGACCTCAAATTGCCTTTATTTTCATCATTATTGTTTGTTATTTTGAATGAATCAGAGACCTTTCAGTAAGAGTTTCTGAGTAGCATGAGATGACCATGTTGCCACCCCAAGGTGTCGTTAGACCTGAGCAATGCAAAAAATTTTAATATGGTAAATATAAACCTGTAAAATGTAATTGAAATTATTAATTTTTTAACATAATGAAAATAGACCAGGGTTTCCATTACTCTAGAGAGCACTAAGGTTTCAGGAACTCCCCAACATTATTGCAATGTATATTATTTCCATAATTATAACTGATCCTTTCTTTTACCTCTTTAAAAAATTTTTTTCTGTTTTTGCAGGGTTGGGGAGCCAAAGTTCAAAAGTATAAGTCCATCACAACATATTGCTTCATTTTTCTGGACACGCCTAAGATAGATTTTTTTTTTTTACGTTTTTACTGTGATATAATTGACATGTAATATTGTATAAGTTTGAGGTATGCAGAGCATTGATTTTATACATTCATATGTTGCAATATGCTTATCCATATAGCATTAGCTAACACCTTTATCATATCACATAATTATCATGTATTTTGTGGTTAGAACGTTTAATATCTAGTTTCTTAGCAACTTTGAAGTATATAATACAGTATAGTTGACTATAATCACTATGCTGTGCATTAGATCTCCAGAGCTTAACCATCTTTTAACTGTAAGTTTTTACCCTTTGGCATTTTTATTTTCATTTTTTAATTAATTAATTTTTATTGAAATATAATTAACATACAGTGTGAATTAGTTTCAGGCATACAATATAATGATTTAACAATTCTATACCTTAGTCAGTGCTCATCAAGGTAAGTGTACTCTTGATCCCCTTTATCTATTTCACCCATTTCCCCATCTACCTCCCCCTCTGGCAACCACCAGTTTATTCTCTGTAGTTAAGAGTCTGTTTTCTCTTTTTGTTTGTAGTTAAGAGTCTGTTTTCTCTTTTTGTTTGTTTGTTCATTTGCTTTGTCTCTTGAATTCCACATATAAGTGAAATTATCATGTTCGTCGTTCTCTGACTGACTTATTTCACCTAGCAAGATACTATCTAGGTCTTTCCATGTTGTCGCAAATTGCAAGATCATGACACTTTGTGGCTGACTAATATTCCATTGTGTGTGTGTATACCACCTCTTTATCCATTCATCTGTGGATGGACACTCAGGTTGCTTCTATGTCTTGGCTATTGTAAATAGTGCTGCAGTAGACATACATTGAGTATATTTTCTAAATAGAGTTTTTGTTTTCTTTGTATAGATACTCAACAGTGGAATTACTGGATCATATGATAATTCTATTTTAACTTTTTGAGGACCTCCATTCTGTTTTCCACAGTGGCCACCCAGGTTGTATTCCCACCAATAGGGTATGAGGGTTTCTCTTTTCTCTACATCCTCATCAGCACTTGTCATTTCTTGTGTTTTTTATTTAGCCCTTCTGATAAGTGTAAGGTGATACTTTGTTGTGGTTGTGATTTGCCTTCTTCTGATGACTAGTGGATATTGAGCATCTTTTGATGTGTCTGTTCCTATCTGTATGTCTTCTTTGGAAAAGTTTCAATTCAGGTTCTCTGCACATTTTAAATCTGATTATTTGGAGGGGGTGGGGGGGAAGGTTGGTGCCACATGTATAAGCTCTTTATATTTTGGATATTAACCCTTTCAGATATATCATTTGCCAATATCTTTTCCCATTCACTAGGTAGCCTTTTTGCTTTTCTGATGGTTTCCTTCACTGTGCAAAAGTTTTTTATTTTGGTGTAGTCCAACTAATTTAATTTTTGTTTTGTTTTCTTTGCCTCAGGAGACATATCTTGAAAAATATTGCTATGGCCGATGTCAGAGACATTACTGTCTGTATATTTTTCTACGAGTTTTATGATTTCAAGTCTCACATTTAGGTCTTTAATCCATTTTGTGTTTATTTTTGTGTATGGTTTAATAAAATGCTCCCGTTTCATTCTTTTGCATGTAGCTGTCCGCTTTCTGGCAGCATTTATTGAAAAGACTGTTTTTTCCTCATTGTATATTTTTGCCTCTTTTGTTGTAGATTAATTGACCATATAAGGATGAGTTTATTTCCACGTTTTCTGTTCTATTCTGTCGGTCTATGTGTCTATTTCTGTTCCAATATGACCTTGTTTTGATTACTACAGCTTTGTAGCATACCCTGAAATCTGAGATTGTGATATCTCAGCTTTGTTCTTCTTTTTCAAGATTGCTTTGGCTATTTGGGGTCTTTTTTTTTATTTCATACAAATTTTATAATGATTTGTTCTAGTCCAATGAAAAAATGTTGTTGGTATCTTGATAAGGATTGCATTGAATCTTTAGATTTCTTTAGATTGTGTGGATAGTTCAACAGTATTGTTTCTTCCAATCCTTGAGCATGGAATGTGTTTCCATGTGCTTGTGTCATCTTCAATTTCTTTTCTCAGTGTTTTATAATTTTCAGAGTAAGGGTCTTTCACCTCCTTGGTTAAGTTTATTGCTTGATATTTTATTATTTTTTGGTGCAATTGTAAATCGAATTATTTTCTTAATTTCTCTTTCTGCTACTTCATTATTGATGTATAGAAATGCAAAATATTTCTGTACATTGATTTTGTATCCCGTGACTTTACTGAATTCATTTATTAGTTCAAGTAGATTTCTGGTTAAGTCTTCAGAGTTTTATATATATATAATATATATATAATATATATAATACCATGTCACCTGCAAATACTGAAAGTTTTACTTCTCCCTTACCAATTTGGATGCCTTGTATTTCTTTTTGTTGTCTGATTGCTGTGGCTAGGACTTCCAGTACTGTGTTGCACAGAAGTTTTAAGAGGGGACATCTTTGCCTTGTTCCTGATCTTAGAGGAAAAGCTTTTACCATCAAGTATGATGTTAGTTATGTGTTTTTCATAAATAGCTTTTATCGTGCTGATATATATTCCCTCCAAACCTACTGTGTTGAGAGTTTTTTATATGAATGAATGTTGTACTTTGTTGAATGCTTTTTCTGCATCTATTGAGATGCTCATATGGTTTTCACCCTTTCTCTTTTTAATGTGATGTATTATGCTGATTGATTTGCAAATATTGAACCACCCTTCCAACCCTGGAATAAATCCCACTTGATTGTGCTGAACGATTTTTTTAATGTACTGTTGGATTCAGTTTGCTAATAATTTGTTGAGGATCTTTGCGTCTATGTTCAAAGGAGATATTGGCCTTTAGTTTTCCTTTTTTGTAGTGTCTTTATCTAGTTTTGGTATCAGAGTAATGTTGGCATAATAGAATGAATTTGGAAGCTTTCCTTCCTCTTCTATTTTTTGGACTAGTTTGAAAATATAGAAGAGAGACCTGAGATAGATTCTTACATTTGCTTCCCTATGTGTGTATGTTTGTGAAGTCACAAAAGGCATTGTTTCAGATTCACAAGTGATTCAATTTAGCTAATGTAATTATACTATACTAATGGGTATATTGATATAGTAAAATCTAAAAGCATACCAAGTTTTGAGTATAACTTATTAGGAACAACAAATGGCACCCATTTTATAAGATAATTATCCATTTTGTCTATATTTTTGTGTTGCTGCATAATTTATGTGATAATACAAGTTTATTCTCTGTGACTATGCTCACTGGTGAAGTCTTCTTTGTTTTTTAATTTTCCAATCTTATTGCAACAAGAACACTTAATGTAAGATATATCCTCCTGTGGGGGTGAGCACTGGATATCATGTGGAAACTAATTTGACAATAAACTATTTGTAAAAAAAATTAATTAATTAATTAAAAAAAAAGATATATCCTCCTAAGAAATTTTTAAGTGTACAATCTATTATTGCTTGTTATAGGTACAGTGTTGTACCTCATATCACTGGAGTTTATTTATTTTGTTTGTCTGAAAATTTATGCCCATTGAATAGTAGCTCCCCATTTCCCCCATCTCAGCTCCTGGTAACCACCATTCCACTCTGAGTCTGAATTTGACTAGAGAACTTAGGGTGCTGAATATAAAGATCAACTCTTTCCCTCTCTGGGAAGCCAGGGGAATCTGGAAGCTGGGATTTTTTTTTCCTTCAATCTGTGCTAAGCAGGAGGAACAATCAATGGAGTCTACCAGCCTAAGCTGCTACCTCTGTTCTCCTCAGGTGGCTAGATTGTGCTGGACCCATTGGAGCTCCAAGACCTGCAAGAAAGAATCGAGTTCTTTGGGGAGCCCCCCTCAAAAGTTGGGGCACTAGACACTTGAAGCAAACCCTTCTCTCTGCTGAGTGAACCTGGGAGTTAAGGCGACTCTTCTTGAACGTTGGCACTGTGCGAAGGAGAGGGGGACAAGGTGTCCCAAATCTCATAGTCAATGAACCTGATTTCATGTTCTCCCAGGACGCGGGAGCCTTTCAATTAGTTTATTTCTCACAAAGAAAATCAGTCCATGAATTGTTGCTGAATCAGTGTGTTTGTGGGGAGAAGGAGGATCTGGGGCTTCCTACTTCACCATCTTGCTGACATTATTAATCCTGACTATTCGCTTTTCACTTTGTATTTTTTGTGCTATATGAACTACAAAGAGGGGGAAATAAAGCTTCTAAAATATTTTGGACCTCATCTCCCCTTTACAGCTAAATACTTTGCTGTCTATGACTCAACTCTTAGCTGATGCCTTAATAACGCTGACTGAATCCATCAAACCACCTCAGCACAATTCATCAACACAGGTGCATTTTAGTTGAAAAGGCTTTGGGAGAAAGATACTGAAACCACCAAGCCCCCCTAGTCACTAAGTGTAGGAATACAAATCAGTGAAGTAGATGTTCGGTAGGGAACACTGTGGTGTGGTGTCCCTCAGAGACGCCTGCAGCAGCTTGTCAGCTGGGAGTTGCATGGCAGTGGGGAGCAGACCAGATAAGCCTGAGGCCCTGGGCCGTCTGACACACACGTGGGTCTTCAACCTATCAGGTGGGAGACGAAGGGCGGGCAGCTGATATCTTCATTTCTAGAGTTCTTTGCACAAATTCCCAGGGTCTCACATCTGGGTCTCCATTCTCTAACCACTGGCTATTTCTTGTCAGTTTAGGATTCGACTTCTTCCACTTCTACCTCTCTATTTTCTACTTTTGGTGAACTACTTCCCTATTTCCTGTATTTTTATTTTTATTTTTTAAAAACTTTATAAAGTTTTTAATTTTAACTCCAGCTATAGATAACATAGAGCGTTATGTTAGTTTCAGGTGTACAATATAGTGATTCAACATTTCTGTACTTTACTCAGTGCTCATCATGATAAGGATACTCTTTAATCCCCATCACCTATTTCATGATTCTTCCCTACCTACCTCCCCTCTGGTAATCATTGATTTGTTCTTCACAGTTAAGAGTCTGTTTCTGGGTGGCTCAGTCAGTTAAGCATCAGGTCATGATCTCACAGTTCGTGCCATCAAGGCCTTCATTGGGTTCTGTGCTGACATCTCAGAGCCTGGAGCCTGCTTTGGATTCTGTGTGTGTCTCTCTCTGCCCCTCCCCCACTCATGCTCTGTCTCTCTCTTCCAAAAATGTTTATTTTTAAAAACATTTATTTATTATTGAGAAACGGAGAGAGACAGATTATGAGCAATGGGAGGGGCAGAGAGAGGGGGAGACNGGGTTTGTCTTTCTCTCCCTGCCCCGCCCCCCCACCCCTGTTCATGTGTTTTGTTTCTTACATTACACATATGAGTGAAATCATTATAATATTTATCTTTCTCTCACTTATTTCTCTTAGCATAATACTCTCTCACTTCATCCATTTTGCTGCAAATGGCAAGATTCCATTCTTTTTATGGCTTCATAATATTACATTGTATTTGTATACCACATCTCCTTAATCCATTCATGTATCAGTGAACACTTAGCCTGCAGCGGTGCTTATATCCTTTCAGATTAGTGTTTTTATTTTCTTTAGCTAAATACTCAATGAGATTATTGGATCATAAGGTAGTCCTATTTTTTTAATTTTTGCATGAACTTCATACTGCTCACCACAGTGGCTATACCAGTTTGTATTCCCATCAACAGTGTCAAGGATTCCTTTTCCTCCACATCCGAGAAATAACAGTTAGTTCATGTATCTGTAGCTATGGCCCTAGTGGTATGGTTTTGCTTTCAATTATTTTTTTCACAGATGACCCAGGAAACCATCTGTGAAGGAACCCTAAATCTGTTTTTCATTGTGTTTTAATAGAGAAATACAGAAATCCATAAGAAGAGCTTTGTTACTATATTCTTTTAACAAAAACTACA
This sequence comes from Crocuta crocuta, assembly GCF_008692635.1. NCBI lineage: Eukaryota > Metazoa > Chordata > Mammalia > Carnivora > Hyaenidae > Crocuta > Crocuta crocuta. Next base: position 7,849,261 of record NW_027529641.1, on the reverse strand, counting down.
GACATGAGGAGGTAAAAAATTCTTACATTATCTCCTAATGAATATTAGTACAATTCTTATCTGGAACACAATGCAGAAAACTCAGGTCCCTAGAGGCTACCTTAATGGATGGTGGCTGCAGGCAGGGTCCCCTGAAAAAGGAACTCTCCCTTCCAGTATGGTGACATAGCACTCCCATACCAGGGTAGCAGTCCCCATGGACTCAACAGGGACTTGTCCTGCTCAGGGGTCTACATGATGTCAGGAAAACAGAAGAGAGTAGCTTAACCCAGTCCTCAAGAAAGAACCACAATACCCTTGATGGCAAAGCAGAGAATCAGCTAAGACAGCCCCTGTAGGCACCAAGGAAAGAAAGTTACATGTAGGAGACAGAATTTGAATGGATGAGAATTCGTAAAGGTTCCCACGGCTGGTGCTGGAGAAGGACCACACTCCCAGTGGTGAGGCACCAAGTAGGAGCCCATATGAATTTTAAAGCCAAATCACATTTTCTGAGCACCTACTACATTGTCAGGCATGTGCTGAGTGTTTGACATGCATTAAACATTCACCACAAACTCATGATGTAGATATCCTTATCTACAGGTAGGGAAACTGAGCCACAGGGTTAAATAGCTTCTGAAGATCACACTTCTGGTCATGGTGCAGCTGGGACACACATAAACCTGGGGTTATCAACTCCAGAACCCACTTACTTACCCATCAAGCACACTACCCCCTGAGGGACAAGGACACAACATTGAACAGTGCCTGCAAAGGGCAAAGTGTCAACTGCCTCATTGCAATAATGTCAGGTAGAGATCTGATTGCTCAGGAAAGGAGAGGTTGGTGCTCTCTGAGCTTTCACTAACCATCACAGGACAGACACCAAAGATTTTCTGATACCAATAATCCTCTTGACCATCCTCCCACTTCACATGCATCTCCTTGCCAGGCTTGTCCTTCTCCTTCTGGCTGCAAGCTGGGAGGCCCTCCTGTCTCTGTGCCAGGTGGCTTTTCTGATCCTTGGCCATCACCTGAGTCTTTCTCTGTTATCCCATGATGCACAGTTTGCTCCTGCAGTGCAAAGATCCCCATGGAACTCAAACCCTCAGACTCCAGCTGGAAACTGATCTGGCTTCCCCAGTGTCCTCAATCCTAGTGGGTGAGTCTGTGTCAGCCAGAGTTCAATCAGGGAAGTAGAACCATAAAGAATGATACAAAATGTAGGATTTACTGTAGGGATTTGACCTCACACATCTATGAGAATTGGTTAGAGGGTTCATGTACAGCTGCTACTTCTCTCTGGTGCTGGAGCTGAAGTCTGCTCCTGGGCTGACCATCAGGAAGGATAGATGGTCATGAAATGGGGAGAACAAGGAATCTAAGCTGGAACCCTCAAAGGTGATCTTGGAACTCTCCCTGGCTTCTCCCTGTCTCCAAACCTATACCTTCAGAAACCTTCACTACGGAAATGAGCAAAGTCCTGGCCCCACAGTCAGGGAAGCTGGAGCAGGGGAATTGGTAGGAGCTGACTGCCGCAGGTCCAGCTGCTGTCCTGTGCCAATCAGGTGATGTAGAGCATCTGGGACGGTGTTCCTGGGCTGTGAAGCTCCTGCTCCAAGCATAAAACTGATGCAGCTGATGCTCTTTATACTTGCAAATATTGACAAGGGGGCTGCTCATTTCTTGTCCACAGTGGCTGCTAAGACCCAAAGACCTAGGTTGGAGGAGTCCTTGGAACCTGACCAGCTGCCTCTAGAATATTGTGTCTGTTACGGAGACTTCCCTTGGGCAGATAGGGGCTTCCTGCGAGGCCAGGAAAGGGATGGGAAGGGAGGGAGGAATGATGAGTGAATCCCTCTCATTCAACCAGTTCACCATTGATTGGGTGTTTCTTGTTAGAAGCTGAAAATAAATGTAAAAGACGTGTGCTGCCCTCAGAAGATAGACAGTATAGCAGGAACACAAGAAGTAAAGTGCTCTCCCACCTCTAGTCTTACCTTAGGACCCACCCTTACTACAATTAAGGAATTTTCATAGCAGTAGTTACTCCTGCTTAACATGTAAGAAGGCATCTCCCACCATTCGGATGGCTACTGTCAAAAACGGAAAAAAATAGTGTTGGCAAGGATGTGGAGATAAAGGAACTCTAATGCACTGTTGGTGGGAATGTAAATTGATGCAACCACTACAGAAAACAGTATGGAGTTCCTCAAAAAATTAAAAATATGAATACCATATGATCTAGAAATTCCATGTATGTTTATTTATCCAAATTAATTGAAAGTAAGGACTCAAAGAGATATTTACACCCATGTTCATAGCAGCGTTACTCACAACAGCCAAAAGGTAGAAGCAACCCAAGTGTTCATTGACAAATGAATGGATAAGCAAAATATGGTCTATAGAAACAATGAAATATTATTCAACCTTAAAAAGGAAGGAGATTCTAACACTTGCTACAACATGGATGAAACTTGAAGACATTATGCTAAATAAAATAACCCAGGCACAAGAAGACAAATACTCTATGATTCCACTTATTTGAGGCATCTACAGTAGTCAAATTTATAGGCAGAAAGTAGAATGGGAGTTCCCAGGCGATGGGAAGGAGGGAGGAATGGGGAGTGAGTATTTATTGGGTGCAGAGTTTTGGTTTTGCAAAATGAAAATTCTGAGGAAGACTGGTGGTAGTGGTTGAATATAATTAACACTACTAAAATGTACACTTAAAAATGGTTAAGACAGTAACTTTTATGTTGTGTATATTTTACCACAATTTTTTAAATGTGAGAAGAATGTTAAAAAAGGAAAGTGTTTATTGAAAACACTTAATTTCCATGTCTTCATCAACCAAGACATGTTTTTCTTTTAGTATTTTAAAAAGTTTGTTTATTTAAATTCAAGTTACTTAACATGCAATTTGGTTTCAGAAGTAGAACCCAGTGATTTATCACTTACATACAACACCCAGTGCTCATCCCAACAAGTGCCCTCCTTAATGCACATCACCATTTAGTACATCCTCTCATCCACCTCACCTCCAGCAACCTCAGTCTGTTCTCTGTATTTAAGAGTTTCCTATGGTTTGCCTCCCTCTCTGTTTTTATCTTATTTTTCCTTCCTTTCCCCTATGTTCATCTGCTTTGTTTCTTAAATTCCACATATGAGTGAAATCATATGACATTTGTCTTTCTTTACTTGACTTATTTCGCTTACCATAATACAGTCTAGTTCCAACCGCGTTGTTACAAACGGCAAGATTTTATTCTTTTTGATTGCTGAGTAGTATTCCATTGTATGTATATACCACATCTTCTTTATACATTCATCAGTTGATGGACATTTATCCTCTTTGATAAATTGAAGCATCAGAGAGAGGGTACTTGACCTCCAGTCTCCCCTTTCCTGTCTCAAAGTTCACATCTGGGAAAACTAAAATGGAAATTTACTTATACTCCAATGTGTGTTTTCTTTCTAATTTTTTAAAAATTTATTTATTTATTTTGAAAGAGAGGAAAAGAGCAGGAAAGGGGCAGAGAGAGGGGGGAGAGAGAGAGAGAGAGAGAGAGAAAGAGAATCCCAAGCAGGCTCCACACTGTCAGTGCAGAACCCAATACAGGGCTGAAACCCACAAACTGCGAGATCACAACCTGAGTCTGATGCTCAACTGGCTGAGCCACTCAGACACCTGTTTGCTTTTGCTCTAAGTGTGTAGCCAGGCATCCACTGTCCTCATTGGCTCTGCTGTGATAGCACCAAAGCTGGCATAGTGGCCATGGAAGCAAATGAGTCTTTTTGCATGGGAGAGAACAGTGTGGGTCTGAAGCTGGTCACAGTGATGATGTATGTCCCTGAAACTTGAAGTTGAGCACTTCCCTTGTGGGGCCAGATGACTGTTCATAACTGCTTTCATCCCAAATGGCATTGTCTGTGGCTTTATGATCACATTTGTGATTCTGCTGCAGCAGTTGAAATTTATAAACTCTCCGAGGTGCCTGAGTGGCTCAGTCAGTTATGTGTCCAATTCTTGGTTTTGGCCCAGGTCATGATCTTGCGGTTCATTGGTTCAACCCCTGCATCGGGCTCTGTGCTGACAGCACTTGGGATTCTCTTTCTCCCCTCTCTCTGCCCCTACTCAACTTGTGCTCTCTTTCAAAATAAATAAACTTAAAAAATTAAAAATTATTAAAAATGTATAAACTCTTCTTCAGTACCTGTATCGCTGTTTTACCCTCTGTTAGATTAACTTTGGACAAAGTGTTATGAGAGAAAGTGAGGAAAGAAGAAGCATTTCTGAAACATTATGAAAACAAGTGCACCTGCCATTCCTCAGGAGCCCTGGGGCCATCTTCCCTTGAGGGTGCACTCAGCACCAAACCACACATATCCTTGCAGAATCAGTATCTGAGCAAGGAATGGCCTGGCACCCCTTGCCCTCGTGGGTTCTAGTGTAGGGTCCTGAAACCATGGTACTCAAGCTAAGGGCAAAGCTTAGGATGTTACATTAGCCATTGTGATCCAATCAGTTTCATACTTACACACTTCAAATCAAAACTGTAATTCTCTCCATTTTCCAGCTAGAGAACTAAGCCTTCAAGACAACAAAATCAGGTTTGTTCAAGGGTCACACCCAGTGAAAGGGAGACCAAGAGGCCTGCACCCAGGTGGTGGGGCATAGAGCCCACCAGCTTCTCCACCATGCAGCCTGGATTTTGGTAAACTGAGGTGTAAGCCACAACACAGTGCAGAACTTCAGAAATCCAGATTCCAGGAGGAAAGTCAAAGATGCCTTGGTGCCTGAACAGATGACTGCTTTGGTTTTTGAATCTACGTATTGAAAGGAAAAAATCAGATGGTAGGAAAGAAAGTTGATACAGGCTGGAATGTGTGTGTGTGCAGAGGAGGGTCTCTGCCCCAGCTCCCTCACCTCACCACATCCCTCTTCCCATTTGTCTTTGGACCTGTGGCCTGAGAATTATGTTTGCTTTCTTCCTTCTTCCTTCCTTCCCTTCCTCCCTCCTTCCCTCCCTTTTCTTACCTCCCTAACTTCCTTCCTTCCTTCCTTCCTTCCATATTTCTGTACTTCTTTCCTCTTTTTTTCATCTGTAGATATAATTATTATTTTTGTACCACTTATAAACCATGAGATATGCAGGATATGAATTCCCTTTGCCCATCGGCACTTCTACTTGTTATCCACCTTTTGATGGGTTTTCAGTGTCTTCTTGGTCCACGTGCCACCGTACAGTTCTTCAAAAAGTCACATGATATCCACTCACTCATTTCTCATTATCAAATGCAATTTTAACCATTTCTAGCTTTGCTATAGCATAAAAGTCACAAAAGTTTGTCTCTTCTCTTCTATTTCCCAATAAATGGTGCACACATGCACGCACATATAGGCAACGTAGTATCTAGAAAACAGTCTAACTCAAATGTCTGGCCATAAATCAAATGTGTGGGTGGTGTAACCATACATTTTCTTGGCCTTGGGCTATGTGTAAGGCGACATGTCTCCACCTGATCAGAGTTGTGTTCCCACAAAATGTTAGATTTATGTAAACGCCATTCTGTCTCCAACCAGAACAGCACATGATTTTGCTGTAGCTTAGTGATGTTATTTTGGAGAACTGAGTGAGATCTAACTATAGAATCTAAGAAATTCTATATTAAAGGGGAAAAAACCCAAGCATCCGTGCTGATTGCTTTTTTAACTGTTTATTTGGAAATGACTGTAGACCTACAAGAAGTTGTAAAAATAATATGTAGAGTTTCTTAAGACCTCCAATGATGACATAGCCATAGTACAATCTCAAAACCAAGGAAATTAACATTTGGCACATTCTATTAACTAGACTACAGACCTTATTCAGTTTTACTTTTTTTAACCTATATTATTGTGTGTGCAGTGTGCATGTGTATGTGTGCATGTGGATTTTTGCAATTTCCTTCTGTGTACAGATTCATGTAACACTATCCTCAGGACACAGAACTGGTCCATCGTTGTCAGTAAGGAACTTTCTCATACTATCTCTTTATAATCTCACCCATCTGTCCAACTCTTGGCTCAGTTTCCTGACAACCACTAACCTGTTCTCCAACTCTATATCTTTTGGGTGGTTTTTTTTTTTACATTTTTTAATGTTTATTTATGTTTGGGAGAGAGACATAAAACGTGAACGGGGAGGGGCAGAGAGAGAAGGAGACACAGAATCCAAAGTAGTCTCCAGGCTCTGGGCTGTCTGCATAGAGCCTGACATGGGGCTCAAACTCACGAACCATGAAATCATGACCTGAGACAAAGTCGGACATTTAACTGACTGAGCCACCCAGGTGCCCCAAGCCCATAGTCTTTTGAAGGTTCTTATAGACTCACCATAGGTAGCCATTTTAGATTGGCTTTTTCCACTAAGCATCCTGCCCTTAAGATCTATCCAAGCCATTGAATAGATCAATAGTCTGTTCCTTTTATTGCTGAGTATTATTCCATTTTGTAGATGCATCAGAGTCTGTTAAAACTTTCACCCTTTGAAGAACATTTGAGTTGTTTCCATTTTTTGACTAGTATGAATAAAGCTGTTATGAACATTCATGTACACTCTTTCCTGTGAACATAACTTTTCATTTCACCACAAGATTATATGGTAAGTGAACATTTGATATTTTAAGAAACAGCCAAACTATTTTCAGGAGTCACCATATCATTTTTATGTTTCCACCAGGGAGGTCTGGGAGTTTCAGTTTTTCAACATCCTTGCCAATATTTTGTGTTATCCTTATTTTTATTTTAGTCACTCTAATAGGTGTGTGGTAATATCTCATTGTGGTTTAAATTTGCCTTTCCCTAATAATAGCTAATAATGTTGACTATATTTTCATGTGCTTTTGTGTCCTCTGTATTTCCTTTTGGTGAGACATTTTATTCATGTATTTTGCCCATTTGTCTAAATGCACTTTTTTGGTTTGATTTTGCTTTTGTTGCTGTCATTATTGCTTTTAGTGTTGAGTTTTGAGTGTTCTTTATGTATTCTAGATACAAGTCCTTTGCCAGGTATATGTTTTACAAATATCTTCTCACCCATAGCTTGTTTTTTCATTGTCTTTCACAAGCTAAAAGTTTTCATTTTGATGAAGTCCAATGTATTAACTTGTTTATTTATGGATTGTAGTATGGGGGGTGAAGTCTAAGTCTGCTTAGCCCTATATCTCAAAGATTTCCTCCTCTGCTTTCCTTCTAAAAGTTTTATAGTTTTGTGTTCTACATTTAAATCTCTCATCCATTTTGAGTTAATTTTTGTACAAGATGTGAGGTTTAGGTTGAGATTCTTTTTTTTCCCCTAAGATGTTCAATTGATACAACATCTTCTATCAAAAAGGTTATCTTTCCTACATAGAATTGCTTTTAAGTATTTGTCAAGTCAGTCAAGCTTATTTGTGTGAGGCGATTTCTGGGTTCTATACTTTGTTTCAGTGGGCTAGGTCTCTCTCTCTCTCCACACTATCTTGATTACAATTGCTCTATAGCAAGACTTACTATCTGCTGGAGTGATTCCTCACACTTTATTCTTCTTTCTTAAGATGTGCCTTTACATATATACATTAAACTAGGCTTGTCTATGTCAAAAAGACTGGCTAGAAATTAATAACTTGGGAGAGAATTGACACATTTACTGTGTTGAGGCTTCCAATCCATAAACACAGTATATCTCCATTTATTTAGATTTTCTTTAATTTCATTCACCAGTATTTTGTAGTTTCACAGCACACAGATTCTGAAGATGCTTTGTTAGATTTATACCTAAATGTTTTTCTCTTCTTTCAAGTAATTGCCAATAATACTGTATTTCTTCACTTTGATTTCTGCTTGTTGTTGCTTATAAAAATACAATTTATTTTTGTGTGTTGATCTTGTATCCCACAACCTTACTATGCTCAAATATTAGTTCTAAGAAATCTTTTCTAGATACTTTGGGACTATGTACATAAAGAATCATATCATCTGCACCCAGGGACAGTTTTATTTCTTCCTTTCTTTCCTGTATGTTTTATTTTTTCTTTCCTTATGGAGCTAAGACTTTCAGTATAGTCTGAGTAAGCATGGTGAGAGCAGACATACTTATCTTGCTCTAGATCTTGGAGGAAAGAAATTTGTCTTTCACTATTGAGTATTCTGTTTGCTGTAGGTTGTTTGATGCTCTTAATCAAGTTTAGGAAGTTTTCTTCTATTCCTAGTTTGCTGAGAGTCTTTCATAAAATGATGTTGAATTTTGTCCATAACCATATCAATTTTGATTATATCAAAGATCATTATCTCCAATAGCCAAAGCATTCTTGAGTAAGAAGACAAATCTGGAGGTATCAGAATCCCAGATTTCAAGATGTACTATAAAGATACAATAATCAAAACAATATGGCAGGGGCACAAAAATAGACACATAAATCAATGGAAAAAAATATAGAGCCCAGAAATATATCCATCCTCATATGGTCAATTATTCTAACACAAAGACGCAAGAATATACAATGAAGAGAAGACAGCCTTTTCAATAAATGATTCTGGGAAAACTGGACAGCTACATGCAAAAAAAATGAAACTGGACCACTTTCTTATACCATAAAGAAAAATGAATTCAAACTGGATTAAAGACCTAGATGTGAGACATGAACCATAAAACTCCTAAAACAAAATGTAAGTAATAATCTGTTGGACATCAGCCTTAGCAACATATTTACGGATATATCTCTTCAGGCAAGGGAAACAAAATAAAAATTAAACTATTATGACTACACCAAAATAAAAACCTCTATATAGCAAAAGAAACTATCAACTAAACAAAAAGGCAATCTACTGAATGGGAGAAGATATTTGCAAATGATATATCCGATAAGAGGTTAATATCCAAAATATATTCAGAATTTATATAACTCCACACCAAAAACCAATCCGATTAAAAAATGGGCAGAGAACCTATTCAGACATTTTCACAAGAAAACATCTAGATGGCCAACAGGATGAGGAAAGATGTTCAGCATCACTGATCATCAGGGAAATGCAAATCTAAACCACAATGGGATATCACCTCACACCTGTCAGAGTGACAAGAATCAAGACAAGAAATGGCAAGTGTTAGCAAGGACATCAAGAAAAAGGAATGATCGCACACTGTTGGTGGGAATGTAAATTGGTACAGACATTGCGGAAAACAGTATGGCGGTTCCTCAAAAAATAAAAGGAAAATACCATACGATCTAGTAATTCCACTAGTGGGTACTTAAAGAAAATGAAAACACTACTTTGAAAAGATACCTGCATAGGAGCGCCTGGGTGGCTCAGTTGGTTAAGCATCTGACTTTAGCTCAGGTCATGATCTAATGGTTCGTGGGTTTGATCCCCGCATTGGGCTTTGTGCTGACAGCTAGCTCAGAGCCTGGAGCCTGCTTCAGATTCTGTGTCTCCCTCTCTGTCTGACCCTCCCCTGCTCACCCTGTCTCTCTCTTTGTCTCAGCAATAAATTTTTTAAAAAATTAAAGAAATTTTTTAAAAAAGAAAAGATACCTGTACCCTTATGTTTATTGCAGCATTATTTACAATAGCCAAGATATGGAAGCCTAAGTGTCTATCCATAGATGACTGGGTAAAAAATTATCTCCAGGGCTTTTAGTTGTTCTTACCAGAAAGGAGCTGAAAGAAGTGAGTCTCCATAAGCTTGTCTAGAACCAGAAGCATGGCTGTTTTTTTGTTTTGGTTTGTTTTGGTTTGGTTTGGTTTGGTTTGGTTTTATAGTAGAGGTTTTCCCCTCTTTCACTTTGTAGCTAGCAACACCTGGAATATATTTTTAAAACATTTTTTTAATGTTTTATTTATTTCTGAGAGAGAGAGAGAGAGAGAGAGAGGCAGCGTGAGCAGGGAAGGGTCAGAGAGAGAGGGAGACAAACAGTCAGAAGCAAGCTCCAGGCTCTGAGCTAGATGTCAGCACAGAGCCCCATGTGGGGCTTGAACCCACGAACCGTAAGATCATGACCTGAACCAAAGTCAGACACTTAGGCAGCTGAGCCACCGAAGCACCCAGGAATTTATTTTTTTAAATAGCAGAATAAATCAATGTTTTTTTTTCAAACATATACATGTCTTATAATATGCTTATTAAAATATGATCAAGTACACCATAAGGAGTATATTCAGTAATATTATAGTAGCTTTACATGGTGACAGATGATAACTATACTTATCATGGCAAGCATTTCACAATGTATATACATGTCGAATCACTATGTTGTACAACTTGAAACTAATGTAATATTGTATGTCAACTATATTTTAGTTAAAATTGTTAAAAACACCCCATTTGTACTGGTCAACATAAAGTGTATTAAAATACATATATTATCCTTTTAGCAACTTTGTACAAAGCAAACTTTGTACTGCACACTCCTTTTTAATATCATCAACTTCTTTCCTTTTATTATGCTTAAATAATCATGAATTGGAGTCTTAAAAAAAGTAATCAAGAATTAGGTTAACAGAGAAAATTTTATTTTAGCTGAAGTATATTGTGGTTTCTGTGCCAGAGAAATACATGCATTTGTGCGTTAAGTGATAAAGTCTTTGGAAGAAAGATTTCTTTAGTTTCTTAACTTTTTGCAGCATTGAGATGAGAAGTTGGGCTCTCCTGTGGATAGGTGTCTCTGTGAGCTCCATCACCTCAAATCAAGGCCTGTCTCACTCTCCCTTAACTATGACAAATGACACTGCCACAGAGCACCCCAAGTGTTTGCTATTACAGACCACTTGTCACAAGTCCACCTCCCCGTGCACCACTGTCACAGAGGAACAGGCCCCAGGACAGTGCCACAGAGGGGCTGGAAGGAATTGGTCAAGAGAAATACAAAATCCTGTGGCTTAAATCATGCACTTTCTTTCCATAATCATCTCTAAATACAATGCATTTGCCATTTGCCAATAATAATCCTAGAGTCCAGCCCAACCATTTCACTGGCCATCCTGTGCATAAAAGCTATGTGATACCTGAGATGTGACTTACCTGTAATGTTTTCAGAAGACCCACAGCCCCCTGACCCTGCCTATGCAGATGGAACCTGGACCTACCACCTTTTATATGAGCTGCTTGCAGCCATGGCCCCAGGAGCAAGCTTTGCAATGCATACCTTGCAGCCCATCAGGACCACCTGGTCTGGATTACCCTGTCTGTCACTTCTACTTCTGCTTTCCTGCCTGATTTCTGCTTTTTCCACGTGTACTTCAGGACTAGCATCCTGGCACCCATGGCACTCAGTTGGGAGATCCCCCTGAGGAACCCAGTCTTGCAGGGGACACTGGTGACCTGGACGTGACACAGAAAGGGTAGCCACTCTGCCCTTGGCCCACCTGGCTGTCAAGAGGTCAGCTACATGGGGATGAGACTTAGCATACCTGTCCTGCTTGACTCTGAGCTCCCGATTCAGGGACAGTGTAAGGAATAAAACAGACATCGGCATTAGGATCGCACACAATGTGAATGAATTCTGATTGCTGAATAAGTAAACTTGCAGTTGGAGGAATATTACAACTGCAAATTCCCGTGGGAGTAAGTTCTCTGGAAATCTGCCTTCAGGGTACCCCAGGTTTCTGTGACAGTGCAGAGGCTGGAACCACCAACTGTCAGCCCTTCTCCAGGGCTGGATGACAGCACATTGCAAGTCCCACTGGAGGGCCCAGAAGGCTGACTAAGCACAAGTACCAGCTTTCCAAGAGCCTGCAGCCTGAGGGGGGTGTAGGAGGGGAGAGTATTGATTCCAACCTCTGAAAGAAAGCAACAAGATCAACATTAATTTTAGTTAAATATCTATAAGATGTATTTTTAATGTTAAACAGTCAATTGTAATTTAACTAATATATAGTGAGACAAAAATTGCATTTAATGTTAAAGGTGGGAATATTTTAATTTGGTATGATGGGGTAGAGTTGGGGGGGGGTCATTAGTGTTTTTAAAAGCACCCAAGCAAACCAGAAAAGCAGGACACAAAGATAGAAAGGTAGGGAAGGAAAACTACAACCTCGATAAGCTTATGCAAAATTCTTCAGGCAGAAATTTCAGAAGGCAGCCATGTTGTTAAATGGGGTGAGAGTTCCATGGCGGGCTCAGTGCTCAGGGTCTAAGTTGGGCCTTCCAAGTTGCATGGATGGTACTTCTTGCCCCTGGTCACTCCAGGCTGGCCACACCCAGCAATCTCTAGTGCTGTGAGTAGCAATGCTCCAAGGATGTGGTCTCCAGAATGCCCCTTCATGTGCAACAGATATAGATGCTTATCATAGCGGAGGGAGAGGCCCCCGGATCCAGCATAGAGGAAGCTTGGCCACTTTGCCAGACAGGTGGGAGCTGCCTGAAAGGCTAAAGCCTAAGAACTGCCACAACTCAGTGCTGGCTGTTGTGTCTGCCTGGACAAGGCCAGGCTCCATTTTATTTCTCCCAGAGTAGGCCAGGATTTCTGCCTAGTGCTGCTGGGGCCTAAACCTAAAACTCACAGCCAGCTCTGGCCACATTTTTCAGCCAATGCCCTCCCCTTGTTTGGAGATGTACTTAGGGGTCTGTGAGCCACACACACCCAGGCTCTTCTAAATATGTTTAGGAGTCCTGTGCTGTGGAGGCTGTAGGGAGGGATGTGCATGAAATGGGAACACGGATAACATGGAGGAGCTTGGAAGTGCCGCAGGGCTGTACCGTGTCCACACAGCCTCCCGCCACTGGGGAGTAACAAGACCTGAAGCAACCCGGGAGGTGAAGCCAAAAGCACAACCTGGTGGGGTCCACACAGCCCAGCACTGTAGGGGAAAGGCCTCTCACTGTGTGATCAGGGTCACACTGAGCTGCCCCCTTTTGAGTCTGGTCACATGAGACTGTCTTGCCAGGTCTTAGCTGAGCCCTTTTGATGAGTCCACAATGTATTGAGGAATCAAAAAAGAGAAGTCTGCTCCAGGCAGTGTGATTTATGGGCATTAATTGAAACCCCACTCATTCCCTATAAAGTCAGATGAAGCTGCCATTGCTGATGCAAGGAAAAGATTTGTCTAAAATATTGGCTGGTGTCATCAATATCAGGAGCTCTAGGGCCAGGTCCCTTCTGCATTCTGATGAGGTAAGGATATTTGGTAAGTAAAATGCCTCCAGAACATATATCTATTTGACACCCAATATCTACTTCCCATGGTGAGCCAGACCTACTATGTAGGAGGCCAGAGATGCAGGCATGGAAGAAGTGGAGCTGGTCCCTACTTCAAGGAGAGAAAGGATCAAAAACTGCTTTGGGTTAAAGCGACCCTTTGCTGCACATCACTACACATTCAAACCCTGCTGCCACATCTTTCACCAAAACTATAGTTCTTAACAGATGTAAAAGCAATCTTGTCATCTGTGGTCATTTGGATTATGAGCAAATGCAAAGGCTTTGCATGAGCTTGTACAGTTTGGCTCAGTGCATGGGCTCTGGCCATTCACCATGAGAAGCACATGTCTCATTCACCTCTGGTCACAAGATAAGAGACCCTAGGGGTGCCTGGGGTGGCTCAGTTCATTCAGCGTATGACTCCTGATTTCACCTCAGGTCCTGATCCCCCTGCAAGTGGGGCTCTGTAAATCTCAAGCCTGCTTAGGATTCTCCCTCCCTCACCCACTGCCCCTCTCCCCTACTCATGCTCCCTCTCTATATATGTAAAAAAGGAAAAGAATGGAAAGGAATGGAAAGGAAGGAAAAAAGAAAATAAGAGACCCTTGGAGCACATCAGAACCCAGCTGAACCCAGTGGGTCCCCAGAGCCATGCAACAGCCAAACTATGGAGAGAGCCTAAATGTCCATCAACTGATGAATGGATAAAGAAGAAGTGATATATAGATATACAATGGAATATTACTCAGCCATCAAAAAGAATGATGAACTAAAAGACAACCTACAGAATGGGAGAGGATTTGCAAATGACATATCTGATAAAGGATTAGTATCCAAAATCTGTAAAGAACTTACCAAACTCAACACCCAGAAAACAAATAATCCAAAAAGAATGGGCAGAAGACATGAATAGACATCTTTCTAAAGAAGACATCCAGATGGCTAATAGACACATGAAAAGATGCTCAACATCACTCATCATCAAGGAAATACAAATCAAAACCACACTGAGATACCACCTCACACCTGTCAGAGTAGCTAAAATGAACAAATCAGGAAACAACAGATGTAGGTGAGGATATAGAGAAAGGGGAACTCTTTCCCAACCTTGTCCTTGTTGGTGGGAATGCGACTGGTGCAGCCACTCTGGAAAACAGTATGGAGATTCCTCAAAAAATTAAAAATAGAACTATCCTATGACCCAGCAACAGCACTACTAGGTATTTATCCAAAGGATACAAAAATACTGATTTGAAGTGTCACACGCACCCCAATGTTTATAGCAGCACTATCAACAATAACCAAATTATGGAAAGGGCCCAAATGTCCATCAACTGATGAATTGATACACACACACACACACAATGGAATATTACTCAGCAATCAAAAAGAATGAAATCTTGGGGATCCGCAGTCAGTTGAGTGATTAACTTCAGCTCAGGTTATGATCTCACAGCTCATGAGTTCGAGCCCTGCATTAAGCTGTCTTCTGTCAACACAGAGCCTGCTTTGGATCCTCTATCCCTATCTTTATCTGCTCCTCCCCCAATCATTCTCTATTTCTCTCAAAATAAATAAACTTTAAAGAAAAAGAATGAAATCTTGCCATTTTCAGCAACATGTTTAGAAGTAGAGTATATTATGCTAAGCGAAATAAGTTAGGCAGAGAAAGACAGATATCATATGATTTCACTTGTATGTGGAATTTAAGAAACACAACAGATGAACATAGGGGAAAGGAAGGAAAAAATAAGATAAAAACTGAGAGGGAGGCAAAAAGACTTTTAAATACAGAGAACAAACAGGGTTGCTGAAGGAGGGGGTATAGGCTAAATGGGTGATGGGCATTAAGGAAGGCACTTGTTGGGATGAGCACTAGGTGTTATATGGAAATGATGAATCACTGGCTTCTACTTCTAAAACCAATACCATACTGTATTTTAACTAATTGAATTTAAATAAATAAATTTTTAAAAAGATAAATGTATATTTTACTACAATAAAACAATAAAATTCAGGCTGCATAAACTTAAGAAAAGTCAGGCATATACTTATAAGATACAACTATATCAGTGCTTATAGGAAACTTTAAAATTGTAAACACTTACGTTAGAAAAGAAAAAAATCTCAGATCAATATCCTAACTTCCCATCTGGTGACACTGGGAAAGAAGAGCAATGTAAACCAAAGCAAGCAGAAGGAAGAAAAGAATAAGAATTGGAGAAGAATTTGATAAAATAGAGAACAGAAAAGCTACAGAGAAAATCAATACAACCAAAAGTCAGTTCATTCAAAAGATCAACAAAATAGACCAACATTTAGCTAGATTGCTCCAGAAAAAAAGAGAATAGAATTACTGAAATCAGAAATGAAAGAGAAGACATTACTACCACTATACAGAAATAAAATATAGTTATAAGAAAATATTATGAAAAACTTGTGTGCCAACAACTTAGATAACTTAGAGGAAGTGGAAAAATTCCCAGAAAGACCCAGACTACCAAAACTCTTTTTCTCATATATATATATATAACATATATATTTATATATATATAATCCAAATATATGTATATAAAGAAAAGAGATTGAATTAGTCACTGAGGAAAAAAAATACTTCCCACAGAGACTAAGATCAGATGACTTCACTAGTGAATTCCACCATTTAATGGAGTCTGATCTTTCATATAACTTCCAAAAAATAGAAGAGGAGAATACACTTCCCAACTCATTCTATGAGGTCAGTATTAGCCAAAGATATTACAAGGAAAAAAAAAACCTAGAAACCAATATCTTTTATGAGTACACATGCAAAAATCCTGAACAAATTACTAATAAATGGAATCAAGCAATGTATAGAAAGGATTATCCACCATGACCAAAGAGGATTTATCCCAGGAATTCAATATTGGCTTAATATCCAACAATTATTGGAGCACCTGGGTGGCTCAGTCAGTTAAGCATCTGACTCCCACTCAGGTCATGATCTCAGGGTTGGTGAGTTCAAGCCCCACATCAGGCTCTGCACTGACAGCACAGAGCCTACTTTTGATTTTTTGCCTTTCTCCCTGTCTTCCCTTTCCCCATCCTCTCTGTCTCTTTCTCTCTCAAAAATAAATAAATAAACATTTTTAAAAATATCTAACAATTACTGTAATACACTACATCAAAGAATAAAGGATAAAACATGATAATTATAAGTTGATGTGAAAAGATCATTCAGCAAAATTCAATACTATTTCAAGATTTAAAAAAAGAGAATGCTCTAGGAACTAAGAATAGAAGAGAACTTCCTAAACCTGATAGAAGGCATCTATGAAAATCTCATAGCTAATATCATACTAAGTGGTAAAAGACTGAATGCTTTTTCCCTATGATCAGGAATAAGATAAGATGTTTGTGCTTTCCACGTCTATTCAATCTTGTACTGGAAGTTCAACTAGTCAAGAAAATGAAATAAAAGACATCAAGATTAAAAGAAAGAAAGGAAACTGTCACTATCTGCAGATGGTATGATCTTGTATATCTAAAGGAGTTCATGAAAAAATTTAATATTAGAACCAATAAATGAGTTCAGCAAAGTTTCAAGATACAGGATCAATATGCAAAAATCAATTGTACTTCTATATACCATCAATGAATGATCCAAAAATAAAATTAGGAAAATAATTCTATCTATAAGAGCATCAAAATTAATGCAAATACTTAAGAATACATTTAACCAAATAGTGCATAACTTGTACTCTGGTAACCACAAAACATTGTTGGAAGAAATTAAAGAAGGGGCACCTGGGTGGCTCAGTGAGTTAACCATTACACTTTAGCTCAGATCATAATCTCACAGTTCCTGTGTTCAAGCCTCGCATCAGGCTCTCTGCTGTCAGCACAGAGCCTGCTTTAGATACTCTGTCTACTTCACTGTCTGCCCCTCCTCCACTTGCGTGCTCTCTCATGCTCTCTCTCAAAAATAAATAAACATTTATGTTTTTAATGTGTATCTTTAAAAGAAAGACAAAGCGTGAGTGGGGGAAGGGCAGAGAGAGAGAGAAGACGCAGAATCTTAAGCAGGCTCCAAGCTCTAAGTCGTTAGCACAAAGCCAAACAGGGGGCTGAGACCCACGAACTGTGGGATCATGACCTGAGCCAAAGTCAGACACTGAACTGACTGAGTCACCTAGGCACCCCAAAAATAAATAAACATTTTTTAAAAGAAAGAAAGAAATTAAAGACCTAAAAAAATGGAAAGACTTCCCATGTTCAAAGATTAAAGGATTTCATATTGTTAATTTGGCAATATTCCCCATACTGATCTGTAGAAATAATGCAATCCCTATCAAAATCTCAGCTGACTTATTTTCAGAAACTAACAAGCTGATTCTGAAATTCCTAAAGAAATTCAAGAGACCCAAAATAGCCCAAAAAATATTGAAAAAAGAACAGAGTTGTAGGATTCTCAATTCCCAATTTCATAACTACTGGTAAGAATGTAGAATAGTGCAGCCACTTTGGAGAATAGTCTGGCAGTTCCTTAAATGGTTACCATATGACCCAGTAATGCCACTCCTACATATATACCCAAGAGAAATAAACACATATATCTACACAAATACTTGTACACTGATGTTCATAGCAGCATTATTCATAATAGCCAAAAAGTGGAAACAACTCAAATGTCTACCAATTGTTGAGTGGATAAATGTAATGTGGTATATTTGTACAATGCAATTTTAGAGCAAATAGAATAAATCAAGTACTGACACATGCTACAATATGGATGAACCTTGACAACATTATGCTAACCGAAAGAAGCCAGTCACAAAGGACTACACATTGTATGATTTTATTTATATGAAATGTCCAGAATTGGGAAACCTTTATAGATAGAAAGTAGGTTAGTGGTTGCTAAGGGCTGGGGGAGGGATAATGGCTAAGGGGTGCAGTTTCTTTTTGAGACAATGAAAACATTCTAAAATGGATTGTGGTGATAGACGCACAACTCCGTGAATATACTAACACATTTAATCATGTCCTTTAAATGGATAAATTGTCTGTTGGATAAATTATATTTTGATACTACTTACAAAGAGTCAGATACAGAGAAGGAAGCAAACCAGATAGGGCATTATCTGAACAAGTCATGATAGTATTGAGTCCCCAAGTTGCTACATCAATAGGAAGAAATTGGGTGGATTGCAAACTTAGAGGAACTGCCAAATAGAGCAGGACGTTATCAGAGAACACTTAGAGATGAAGAATATAGAAAAGGAAAGAAATCTGTAGCCCTCCAATTTAGGGAGCTCACACCAAACCCGAACCCAAGGGACAATAATACATGTGAGAGGGGCGCCTGGGTGGCTTAGTCGGTTAAGCGTCCGACTTTCGCTTAGGTCATGATCTCGCGGTTGTGGGTTCGAGCCCCGCGTCGGGCTCTGTGCTGACTGCCAGCTCAGAGCCTGGAGCCTCTTTCGGTCTGTGACTCCCTCTCTCTCTGACCCTCCCCTGCTCACGCTGTCTCTCTCTCTCCTAGAAATAAATAAAACATAAAAAAAAAATACATAAATAAATAAAAAATAATACATGTGAGAATTCTGGTTCTCAGTTAATCCAGAATAAAGTATAAAATGGTGGAAAAAATAGATGGAGATACTGTCAACAGCAGGGACTTTGAAAAAAACTGTATCCAGTATCAAAAGAAGATTCAGAGGCAAAAAAAAAAAATATTGGGGAAAGAAAAGGCCAAGTTTATAGACAAAGAGCAAGGGAGTCAGATTTCAGAAGCATTTACTCATTAAACCTAAAGCACAAATGTTTAAAAGAATAACAACAAAAGCAAATCCCCCCCACACTTACAAAACTCTTGCAATATCGCCAAGGCTGCCACATATACAATAGTCTGTTCTTGGTGAGAAACCAGTAATTTGCTCACATGTTCCTCATTGCTTGTTATATTCATAAACATCACAATATGCTTGATATTTTATTTATTGGGGGGGGACTAGAATAAGAAGTGAAGACCTTGCTTTTTTTGGTTTATCTCGGAATGAATTATGTGGGGTTCTTCCTAACCATTACATGTCATTGTGGAGGTGGGGCAAAATATCAGGTTTCTGCTTCCATACTAGGCTTGTCTTGAAAGCAAAATGCTAGTTGAAACCAAAGAGCTCCGGGGACTTAATTCCAAAGGCTGTAAAAGTGCTCAGCTATGCTTCCTCTTTCCTCTTTCAGAAAAAGAGAAATTATTGTATTCATTTCCTGTTGACACCTAACAAATTACCACAAACTTAGCAGCTTAAAACAATACCCATTTATTATTCCTCAGCTCTGCAGGTCAGAATGCATTTTGTCTCAGCTGGGCTCTCTGCTCAGGGTCTCACAAGGCTGAAACCAAGGTGATGGTCTGTCTGGATTTTTATATGAGGGCTCAGTGGAAGAATCCACGTCAAAGCTTATTTGGGAAGCTGGTAGAATTTAGTTCTGTGCAGTTCTGACGTCCTGGTTCCCTTTCTGGTTGTCAGTCAGGGGCCAGAGACCAGACGTTGCCTCATTCCTTCACATGTGGCCTCTCCATCTTTGTACCAATCATGGCACCTGCATTCCTCCTCATTCTTGGAATTTCTCTGACTTTTTTTACCTTCTTCCTCTGCCATCAGCTGGAAAAAGTCCTCTGCATTTAAGGACTTGTGATTAGATTAGGTGCACACAGATAATCTTAATGTCACCTGACTTGGAACTTTAATTACAACTACGAAATCCCTTCTTGGCAGCACCTGTATTAATGTTTGATTCTATCACCAGCACTAGGACTTCTGGAGCATGGGGAAATTATTAGGACCCTGCCTACCACATCTGTAAACATAAAGAGACAAAAAGGCCGATTCCTAGTTGACATGAGTGCTGCCCTTTCTATCCTGACCCCCACTGCGTTACAACAATCAGCCAGATAAATTGATGTGTTACAGTAGGTATTCCAAACCCACTTCCTTTTCAACACATATTGAGCCTTTGGCTACCATATTAAGACCAACAGAAGACCAACACTGATTACTCCTTTGTGCTTCCATGCCTTTCAACTACCTGGCAGAAGCCTTTTCTATAAATGCAGCTGTCAGATTAAGTGCTCACTGGAAAGATTATTCTCAGAAAATAAAGAGTCACTAGAAACACAATTTCACAGCATGCTATTTCTACACTTAACTTTCTTAAACTGACCTAGACAATGACTTTTGGAACTTTAGAGCCCTTATTCCAACTGGTACATTGCAATTTGTGAGCAAATGCTCTATTGATGGAAGGAAAATGATGGGAGCAGAACCTATAGAGATACCGGTGGATCCTTCTCAGTCATTACCTAAGCCAGTCTAATATCCTATGAAATCAGAAGGTATTCAAGGAATAAACTAGTCATAGATCCTCAGAATAACAACAACAACAACAAAATTCCTTGTACAAGTCTAAGCATGGCCTTCTTACAAACCTAGTGGAAAGGGATATCAATTTGTGCAAGACTTAAGAGCCATTCACTGAGTTCTTCCTAGGTTTCCAGAGTGCCTAACGCTAATGTTCTTCTCTCTCCAGTTCCAATTAACAGGAAAATAGTTCATGGTGGTGGCCTGGCTTACCTTCATTAGTGTTACTGTAAATAAAGACAGTTGATAGGTTTTCCTTTATTTGGAACAGACTAACAATATATTTGGGCAGTAATGCCTCAGGGATTCACACAGGCACCTTTTGTTTTTTTCAGCCTTTAGGGTAATGATTGTAAAAAGGTAACACTCCTAAAAGGTTAAGATTTCATTTAATATTGAAGATATTACCTCGTACTTACCTCTCCTGGAAAACAAGGATTCAATCTGCCTCTTAAAAGAGCAGGTGGCTGAATATGGTAAAAGAAAAGTTATAATTTTGCCAAAAGGTAGTACATTAGTTAGGAGGTGACTTCTCCACCGTAGAGAGCACTCTATCCCAAAATTAGATTAGATGGATCCAGCAATATCTAAACCCAACTTGATAGGAATTGATAAGATTTGCAAAACTTAAGAGATATTATAGGCAGTGGGTCCCCAACTTTCCCAACCTAACTTGACTCCTTCAAGAACTTAACCAAAAACAGGTGACCAGAATTGACTTGAGAATCTAGAACTGACTTTGTCACTTTGAAATCTAAGTTACAGGAGACCCCAATCCCAGGTCTACTGGAATAAAAACAAAAGCAAAAACAAACAAACAAACAGAACGAAATGTCTTTTCTGTACATTTCCTTGTGCTGAAGTGGAAAAAGGGTGGCAGGAAGGTGTCAATTATAGAGGCTTTGGCTCAACAATGTGGGAAGCACTGCCTCCTATTTACGTATTTCTTTAGACTCAACGGTTAGTGTCTTCCTTCTTGTTATGTGCCATGCCCGTGGTTGCAAAACTGGTAGATGCTTCTGTGGATATTATCCTTGCCACACTACTAACTCCATAGGTTCTACGTGCTGTTCAATCCTGATTACTAGCAGGCAATATCCAGCATTGCTCAGTCAACCAATTAACTATGACTGACCACTATTGTTGGTCTCTTGTGTGACCATTTGTCACTGTTATAATCTTAATCCTGCAATGTTGCTTCCACTACTTGATGAAGGAGAGCCTCATGTCTATATAATAGCAACTGTAAAATTGAGAGTCCAAGAGGAAGATTGAGTTGATGTTTCCCTAGGGAACAGGGAACAAATATTCCTTTAAAAAATTTTTTTTGAACAATTTATTTATTTTTGAGAGACAGAGAGAGACAGAGAGTAAGTGGGGGAGGGGCAGAGAGAGAGGGAGACACAGAATCCGAAGCAGACTCCAGGCTCTGTGCTGTCAGCACAGAGCCCAATGCAGGGCTCAAACCCATGAACCACAAGACCATGACCTCAGCTAAAGTTGGACACTTAACTGACTGAGCCAACCAGGCACCCAGAACAAATGTTCTTTTTAAATGATCGAGGTCAATACCATTGAGGTTAGATAGAGACTACATAAAACTGTGTAAGAGTTTGTATAAAATTGACCAAAGCTGGGTCAGCCCAAGTGGTGGAACTAATAACCATTAAGGCACATAGTAGGAGCAATTATAAAGAAGGGGAAAGGATAGGGTACCTGGGTGGCTCAGTCCATTAAGCGTCCAACCCTTGATTTCTGCTCAGGTCGTGATCTCACGGTTTGTGAGATTGAGCCCCAAGTCAGGCTCTGAGCTGATAGCATGGAGCCTGCTTGGGATTCTCTCTCTCTCTCCCCCTCTCTGCTCCTCCCTGGCTCATGCTTGTTCTCTCTCTCTCTCAAAATAAATAAATGAACAAACTTTTTTTTTTTAAAGAATGTGAAGGGAATGCACTGCCAGATCATTCAACAAAATAAGTGGCACTTTTGTCCTTGCTGAGAGGACTCATTTATAATGAGACAAATGTTAAGAAAATGAATATATTTATGCATAAAATCTGTTTCATAGTATATCCAGTGTCAGTTTCAGAAAAAAAAGGAAACATTTGCTAAAATCAAGTTGTTCTGTCAATTTCAATGGTTCCTAATGCAGCTAAGATGGCCATTTGGTTGCACCCAAAAAAGTTTGACCAAAATGTAAAAATACTGCTTCCACCATGAGTAAGAGTTTGTGGGGAAATTTCTCATTGGTAGCTAGAGATGTGTAGGGCTTATGCCTCATCTGTACCATCATAACCCAGGGAAAAAGAAAACTGTAAGGGTGGGATACATATGCCTCTGAGCCATATTCCAGAGGACTTTCAAGCACACAAAGATGTGCTTTATCCAGTTACCCAAGTCACAAGATTATGAATTCATATTTGGAATCGCTTATAAATTCTCTGGATGCTGAAGACTTCTCAAGCAGAAGAGCCTTTGCAAGCACTGAAATAACTACACAAATTGTTAGACAACAATTTTCCCACCTGGAGGATACCATCCCTACTCCCTAGGTACTGGGACAGTCATAAAGGAACTTGGTAAGGTGTTCTCTTTTAATCGAAAATCTTATTACTCCTACTCACTGCAGTTTCCAGAAAAAGTAGAGGTAAAATGGAACTATCAAAATCTTTATATTGGGGCAGCAGGAGGAGGAGGTGTACAGTGGTAACTTTTTGTGGTGGCTTGGCTTTCTTAGAGCCGAGGAAATCTGGAAAGGAGCTGCCACTCCTAGACTTCTTTCCTTTGAGTCTGTGATTTTGAGGTCCAAGATGGACAGTGTGCACTGTATTGGGAGGTTCCTGGGGCATTGGCAAAGCAGTGGCCCAATTAATGGCCCAGAAAGGGTACTGATTGGCCATCATACCCAGGAATCTGTAAGTGGCCAAAGCCACTGGCCCTGGTGACCTTGATGGAAATCTTTTGGTATTTAGCTATAATGCTGCCAAAGAACATGAGGGTCAAAATACATTTGAAGAGATGGAGAAAAACTTAGATCAAATTTATTTCTTGGTAAATGCAGCTAGAATGAACAGGGGTAGCCTTTTAGTAATAACAAAACCTGAAGATATGACATCTCAGTTCATACTAATCTCTTGGGTCTCATGCTGACTTGTAAAGCTGCCATGAAGACTATGATTCAACAATTAAGAGAGCTTCTTGTTAATACAGGACATATTATCGGTTTAAAAGGCAACTCCAGCCAGTCTGTGCACAGCACTGGTAAAGGAAGATTAGTTGGATTTTTACATATTCTTGCTAAAGAGGTAACAAGAAAGATTAGAGTGAGTATTGTTGCATCAGGATTTGTTCACACACATATGATGAAATACTTGAACATTTAGATAAAATGTTGGGAGGTTTGGAGAACCTACTGATGTGCACATGGTGTTGTTTTTTTGTTTTGTTTTGTTTTTGGAATCACTATTTATGGTGCCTGGCTGTCTCAGTTGGTTGAGCATCTGACTCTTGATCTCAGAGTCATAAGTTAGAATGGTCATATATTTTACAAATTCTGGTAGTGGATGGAGATTACAAGTCATGACAATTTATAGTTTATTAAGTTATAATAATGATGATTAGAATCAAAGGCATAATTTGTTTGGCTTTTGATTTGACAGTCTTGCCTACATGGATGACATTTGCTGATCAAACCTATTGATGCTTAAAAAAACAAAAATGGGGGTGCCTGGATGGCTCAGTTGGTTAAGCATCTGACTTCAGCTCAAGTCATGATCTAATAGTTTGTGAGTTTGAGCCCTGCATCAGACTCTGTGCTGATGGTGCAAAGCCTGCTTGGGATTCTCTCTTTCCCTCTCACTTTGCCCCTCACGCCCCTCTCAGAATAAATAAACTTAAAACAAAGTATTGATGCTACAAATGTTTATTTCCACTTTTATATGAATATGTCTAAAAAGAACGATATGTGACCAACTGTGTTTCCTAAAAGGTATGTACCTCATTGTCTGTAGCAATTTTAGTATACAGACATTTTGCAAGTACTATAAACAAGTATTACCTTAATTTACATATTTCCTCTCAAAATTATATAGTCTAGTTGTCTTGAGTTGTATTGGACTAAATTCTCTGGAAGTTAACCTTGTGGGCCATTGCCAAAATACAAGTATTTACAGGGCATTGGTTGGTTGTGAATACCTTACCAATCCTGCTAAAGTTAAATATTGTTCTTTTCCACATGCCTTGAAAGATCAATTATACAGGTTGGAAAAAAAAGTATCAGTATCGTTAGACACAGACACTAATATGGAACCTGGTTTCTTTGAGTGGCATTACTCCTGATTGAGTTGCTGGGCAAAATATCCTACAAATATAAGGGTGGTACAGTTGACCCCTATAAAAATTCTCAACGACGATGAGGGTAACTTTTAAGTTTTTACTATCTGGCACAATAATGAGATGCATAGATCTCACCAACTTAGAAAATAGAATTTTTTTTTTTTAATCCACAAAATACTCAGTATAGCAAACTACTTAAAAACAGTACAAGAAATAATGACATTTTTTTAAATTAAGGATATTTTTCATTGATAAATATATTAATGATTCCTAACCTAAAATTTTAGAAAGATAATAATAGCTAATTATTTATAATCAGTCATAAATGATAATGTAAATAATGAATTATTGAATAAATTAAATGTCTTTACAAGGAACAGTTATAGCATTCATCTTATAAGAAAATATTTGCCTGAGAATAAAGATAAAGACATAAACTGAATGTCAGGCAACACCTAGTTTTCACTGAACTCTTTTGTGGTGAATAGTGTGATATTTAAATGTCATTGGATTTGTATTGGTTTTTCTTATTTATCATTTTTAAATGTTTTTTCAAATTTTTATTTAAATTCTAGTTACTTGACATATGGTGTAATATTGTTTTCAGGAGTAGGATTTAGTGATTCATCATCCAGTGCTCAACACAAGTGCCCTCCTTAATAGCCATCACCCATCTAGCCCATCCCCCAGCACCTCCCCTCCATCAACCCTCAGTTTGTTCTCTATAGTTAAGAGTCTCTTATAGTTTGCTTGCATTTCTTTATCCATTCTTCAATTGATGGACATTTGCACTCTTTCCATAATTTGACAGTGGATGATAATGTTACTATAAACATGGGGGTCATGTGCACCCTAGAATCAGTATTTTTATATCCTTTGGATAAATACCTAATAGTGCAATTGTTGGGTCGTAGTATAGTTCTATTCTTCACTTTTTGAGGAATCTCCATTCCATTTTCCACAGTGGCTGCACGACTTTACATTCCCACCAGCAGTACAAAAGTGTCCCTCTTTCTCCACATCCTAGCCAGTGTCTGTTGTTGCCTAAGTTGTCCATTTTAGCCATTTTGACAGGTGTGAGGTGATATCTTACCATGGTTTTGATTTGTATTTCCCTGATGATGAGTGATGTTGAGTATATTTTCATGTATCTGTTGGCCATCTGGATGTCTTTTTTGGAAAACTGTCTATTCATGTCTTCTGCCCATTTCTTTACTGGATTATTTGGTTTTTGGCTGTTGAGTTTGGTAAGTTCTTTACAGATTTTGGATACTAACCTTTTATCAGATGTGTCATTTGCAAATATCTTCTCCCATTATGTAGGCTGCCTTTTAGATTTGTTTATTGTTTCCTTTCCTCTGCAAAAGCTCTTTATCTTGATAAAGTCCCCGTAGTTCATTTTTGCTTTTGTTCCTCTTGCCTATGGAGACATGTCTAGTAAGAATTTGCTATGGCCAAGGTTAAAGAGGTTGATGCCTGTCTTCTCCTCTAGGATTTTGATGGTAATAGTGTTAAACATTTACTGCATTTTCATAGATTTATTGGAGCTGAAAATTATTTTATTTAAACAGATTTAATTTTATAATGCAAGTCAATGCAAAAGTATGAATAGGATATAATAAACAAATATAATATGATAACAGAAGCAAAAAATAATTAAGTCAAATCTAAGCTCTAAATTAAGGAAAAAACCTTAAATTCTCAAGTTCTCTGAAACTCTTGGACATTACTGGCTGAGAATTTTACCCTAGTGGACATCAGGTCAGCGCATTCTGGAACTCATAGACTATAAACTGGGACAATAACCAGAAGACCGTGCACCTGTAAGTCTTTGCACACATCACTGATTTGACTTTTCATCATACAGACCTAGCTAAGTGCTATCAAAATGAAATTCAATAATTACTCTTATCTTCCATGGGTGCAAGCTGGATTTTCAAAACTTTCACCTTTAGAACCTCTTCCCTTCTGGGGTGCCTGGGTGGCTCAGTCGGTTAAGCATCCGACTTCAGCTCAGGTCATGATCTCACGGTTTGTGGGTTCAAGCCCCACATCGGGCTCTGTGCTGATGGCTCAGAGCCTGTTTCAGATTCTGTGTCTCCCTCTCTCTCTGCCCCTTCCCCACTCATTCTCTGTCTCTCAAAACTGAATAAATGTTTAAAAAATTAAAAAAAAAAGAACCTCTTCCCTTCTTCAACCTAGGTACTAAGTATTCTGGAAAAGACACCAATTGGAAATCTTCTCTGGTACAATGCTGGAAAGGATCCTATGAAGGCATCTTAACAACAGATACTGTCATAAAACTACAAAGAGTTTATTCTGGATCCATATATCTATCTCTTATGCAAAAGAAAGTCATAGAAGTTGATTTGATAGTAGGGAACAACTGGGAGTATTTATCCTTGGGTGTCTCAAACTGAGCCTTAAATTTACATCCAGATGAAGTAAACTACTTGATGGCTGACAGCAGCTGCCCAAGTACTTTGAACCAAGTTGATGAATACTTGAAGTAGACAGCTTCTACCCAGTATCACCAGAACAAGACTAAATACCCAAAACCACTAATTTTTCCCCTTCCTTCCATCCTTCTTTTTAAATACTTTTTCCTTCTGCTTTCTACACCTATCTCTAATCCTTATAGATACTGATTTCTTTTTGTTGAGCTGACCTTGTTGATTGATACTTAATACACTAACTATGAATTATTTTATGCTTTTTAGTCTCTTTGAGGTATGTTCCCATGGAGATCTTATGCTCATCATGGTGTTTTCTTCCTTTCTAAGAATGTAAATGCTCCAGGAAATCTGACAAATTGCTGGATTTTTCATCCATCACCAACCTTTAGTGTATCCCATATAACTAGATATCAAGCATTTCACATTTCTGCTCAAGATTTCCAACCTTATGATGCTAATTTGTCCTATTCAATTATGTGGATTGAACATATGCCTTCATTTATAAGGACTGGTACCAGTTGCTACAATTCTACTTATCCTGAATATTTGACTTATCCTGGATCTAAAATATTTTCCAAAGGTTGAAGTGGAAACTGAGTAGGTTTTCTCTGATTAGTCTCTGATTAGTCTCAATATTTTATCCAAAAATGTTTAAATGTATACTAAATTCCATGACTAGTGTAAAAATTGTTTCCTTTTTTAAAAATGTTTATTTATTTTTGAGAGAGACAGCACATGTGCACCCCCCCACACACACACACACACAGGTGCATGGGAGAGCATGGGGAAGGGGCGGAGAGAAAGGGAGACAGAGGATCCAAAGTGGGCTCTGTGTTGACAGAAGAAAGCCTAATGTGGGGTTTGAACTCACAAATGGTGAGATCATAACCTGAACCAAAGTCAGATGCTTAACTGACTGAGCCACCCAGGCACCCCCAAAATTGTTTCCTCAAACAGTAGCATATGCGTCATGGAAAATCTTATCAAACCTAAGTGAAAACTGAAAACTAAAATTTGGACCAATCAACAAGCCTTGTGCTAACATTACATAGAGGAAGGTTAATATATTTGTGCAGTTGGAAAATAAAAATATATTAAGCAATTAACATTCATTATATACTAAAGATGTAACACGAACTTTGACCATAAGATTTTGTGTAAAAGCTGTGCCATCTGGTAAATTCTCAATTTGTGGAAATCAAGAAATGCATTAATAAAGTTTCACAGATTTTTAAATTCCTTATATCTGTTAGGTACCTTTAACACATGCCTGATGCTCTCAATGAAATGCAAATCTATCTGGAGGAATTAGAGATGGTGGGATTCATATCTTTATGAGGGTATCTTTCCTTATCCTGGGGTATACAAAATTTCTATTATTATGGTAATCATTGCCAACAAAATTCTTTATGCACTACAGGCTTGAAAAATGAGCCTGAACATTCTTTTTTTTCCTCTTTGGTGCAAAAAGTGGCTTTATTAAAGTACAGGGACATGACCTGTGGGCAGAAATAGCTACACTGGGGTTGTGAGGAGTGACTGATTATATACTTGGGAGTTTGGGGAAGTAAAGAAATGGAGAAGTTTCCAAAGGGACTTTCATATGCTAAAGAGGACTAACAGGATCCTAAAGCCTTAGTTTTGTCAAGCTAAGGTTGTTTTTCCCTCTAGCAAAGCATTAACATTAAAACAGTTGGGAGTTCCTGGAAAAATGTCATACTATGCCTGCCTCAAGCATTTGTCAATTGGTTGCACATTAAGGAAATTTAATTTTATCTACATTTCTTTCTACCTTTGTTTCCCACATCATTCCTCTGTGCACTATTTTAACCCTTAAATCTTTAAGGTTGCAGAAGGTAGAAGGTCTTCTTTTCTGAAACTTCTTCCTACTGAATAGGGGCATAGAGATGTCCCTGCCTATGGTTCAACATAGGTCAGTTGGGGAATTTATAAATACATATAATATAAAATATATATTAACATATGTTATACATATATGGGAGTTATATATGTTATATATATGTTATTTGGCAATACATACATTAACATATATGTATATAAAACATATATGTTATTTGGTAACTCTCATATATATACACATATACATCATGTGTGGGTATGTATGTATAATATATGAGAGTTACCAAATGTAGAGGCAGCCAATTCAAGATACTTGGAGCCTCAACTTTTTAAAAAATATTTTATTTATTTCTGAGAGAGAGACAGCATGAGCAGGGGAGGGTCAGAGAGAGGTAGAGATACAGAATCTGAAACAGGCTCCAGGCTCTGAGCTAGCTGTCAGCAAAGAGCTTCACATGGGGCTTGAACCCACGAACTGTGAGATCATGACCTGAGCCAAATTCAGATGCTTAACTGACTGAGCCACCCAGGTACCCCAAGCCTGAATTTTTTTGATGAAGTGATACTAGGTAACAGAATTGCTTTGGATTATACACTAAACACAGCAAGGCGATATCAGCATGCTCACTAAACTGCCTGTTAAAACTGGATAAATGAGAGTTCCTTACATAAAATTCAAGAAAAAGCCACTGGTTATCCAAAATCTGACAACATGTACCATAGGATCTTTTCACATGGCCTGAGTTTGGTAAAGGGAAGAGTATTTTGTAAATAATAGTTACGCTGTTTCTAGCTCTTTTTCTAATCAGTAGGGTTGTCAGCTTGTATATAAACAGGTTCTAAAATGCTGTAGCATACTTACATCTCATCAAATATCAAATGATTCTAAATCAAAAAGATTCTAAAGCAACTCTAACTAATAAATAAAACTTCTGAGAGATTGGTATCTATAATAGAGTGTGATGATGGCCCCATTCTTCATACCTCTCTGTGTCCTTAGCTTCTTCCATATGCCCTCTCTTTTTGAAGCATGGGACCATAAGAAAAGCATAAACCTAAGAATGTAACAGGAACAAAAGAAAAACTCTCTCATCACAACCCTAATCCATGCATAAGATAAAACCAGAAGATTTTGAAGCCAGTGATGCACTGAGCGTAACCATAGCAACAAGATAACCCAAACCCCAGGTCAACTACTACTTATATTGACCAAGATTCCCACCCTAAAAGTCTAGTCGAAGAAGATGTTCCCATTCTCATTTCAGTGCAAATACCATTTACTTCCACCTTTACTGAGCAATACACCATGTCTGGATTTCAACCAGAAATTACAAGACATACAAACAATCAAGAAAGAGCAAACTTCTTTCAAGAGACAGAGCAATGAACAGAACCAGATTTAGATATGACTGGATATTTTAAGTACCAGATAGGAAATTTTAAATGATTATAATTAATATATTAAAGATTTATGGAAAAGTTGACAATATGTGTGAACAGATGAGGGGTTTCAGCAAAGAAGTAAAAATCGTAAGGAAGAATCAAATAGGAATTCCAGAATAATGCAAACTTGGTCAAAACAAATGATGAATGCCTGAATGGGCTCATAAAGACATGACACTGGGGGTACCTGGGTGGCTAGTCAGTTAAGTGACCAATTCTTAATTTCAGCTCAGGTCTTGATTTCACAATTTATGAGATTAAGCCCTGTGAATACTCTGCTATCGGCATAGAGCCTGCTTGGGATTCTGTCCCTCCCCTGCTCGCTTTCTCTTTCTCTCTCTCTCAAAATAAATAAATAAACTTTAGAAAAAGACTTGACACCATGGAAGAAAGGATCAATCAACTGGAAAAGAGGTTAACAGAAATTACCCAAACCAAAACAACAACAAGAAAGAGGACAATCCAAAAGCTGTGAGACAATATCAAACAGCCTAACACTATATAAAATGAATCTCAGAGGGAGATGAGAGTGAGAAAGAGACAGAAAAAAACATTTGAAGAGAGATTTTTATAGAATGGCTGAGATTTTTATAGAAACAATGAAAGAAATAAACCACAGATGCAAGAAGCTTGGTGAATACTAAGCAAGATAAATACTGCCCTTCCTCAAAACCATCCACCTAACCATACCATATTCAAATAGTCTAATACAAGAAGAGAGAGAGAATATCTTGGAGGCCAGAGGGGGAAAAATACACAAGATAAAGAGGAAAATAGGTAAGAATTACAGTAAATTCTCATCAGAAACTATGCAGGCACAGAGACAATGGAACATTTTTAAAGTGCAGAAAGAACAGAACTCTCATGTCTGAATGCTATATATACACAGTGAAAATATCTTGCAAAATCAAGGAGACATATAAACTTTTTCAGACAAACAAAAATTAAAGGACTTCATTACCAGTGGACCTACGTTATAAGAAACGTTAAAGGAAGTCTTTAAGGTAGAAGAATTCTGATAGCAGACAGAAACTTGGATCAATACAAAAAATGAAAAGATGTTCATCATAACTTGCCACTAGGGAAAATAAAACAAAACCACAATGAGATACCACTGCATGCCTATTAGAATGGCCAAAATTCTAAGACTCAGACAATAACAATTGCTGGTGACCATGCAGTGCAACTTACTCTTATACACTGCTGGTGGGAAAGTAAAATGGTGCAGCCACTTTGGGAAAGAGTTTGTCAGTTTCCTATAAAGTTAAACATACATTTACCATATGACACAATAATCTTACTCCTAGTTATAACCCAAATGAAATGAAAACTTACCTTTATATAAAAATCTGTATACAAATGATTAAAGCCACTTAATTCATAATCACCCAAAACTGGAAACCTCCTAATTGGCCATCAACTGGGGAAAGGTAATAACCACATTGTGGTACATCAGTATAATGGAGTACAACCCAGCTATAAAAAGGAATAAACTCCTGGGGCATCTGGATGCCTCAGTCCATTAAATATCTGACTCTAGATCTCAGCGTAGGTTTTGATCTCAGGGTTGTGAGCTCAAGCCCCACATTTGGCTCTATGCTGGGCATGGAGCCTACTTTTTAAAAAAGGAGTGAATTACTGATAAACACAACAATGGGGATGAATCCCAGACACCTTATGCTGTATGCAAGAAGCCAGATTCAAAAGACATATGACATGTTAAAATAGGCAAAATAGGGAAATAAAACAAATAAAACTTGTAAAGCCAAGTTGCCAATGGCTGAGAATTAGGAACGGGGGTAATTTTTAGGGATGAGGGGATCTTTATGCATCTTGATTGTGTGGGTGGTGGTAGCAGTGGTTACACAACTATGTGTGATTGTCACATCTCAGAGAACTGTATACTAATAAGAAAGAATTGTCCTGTGTATACATCACACCTCATTAAATATGAAACAAATAAATAAAACAAAAAAATGTATTTGATACAGCACTCCAAACTGATCTGAACCTAATACAGATGTGAAAGCTTGATAATTTTCTTATCCTTTGAGTTCAATCTTTTATCCCTGAGTAAGGCAGGGCCACAAGAAAGTGCTGTGAAAGAACAGCTTTACAATCATTACAACACTTGCCTGGCATTTATCAAATCTGAATACTGTTCTAACCAGCCCAAGCTGATAAATGACTTTGATAAATAAGCTGATGAGTAAACTTTGAGCAGTGCACTAGCAAAGCTGATAAACAATGAAGAGTCTGAATGACTTTAGTTAGGGTCACCTGACCTAACTTTCCCAGCTACGGAACAAGATGGGCTTCATCAAAGAGATACATCCATATGGACTCCTCCTGACCAGTCCTCAGTACAAGCTGCAATATGTAATTGGCAAGACCACAATGAACGTCTTTTTCTCTAGCACATATAACTCCTGATCTTTCCCTTTGGGGAACCAGTCACTGAAATACATAAATGCGGCACTCACATTTTTAATCACGAAGTAGCCCTTCTTTCTTAAAAAGCATAGCTGGATAACCACTACCCCGAGCAGGAAATAGAATATAACTAGCACCCCAGAAGTGATGCTCTTGTCCAAAACACTGTCCTGTTTCTCCTCTCCAAAAGTAACAGCTATCATACATCTAACACCATGGATTAGTTTTGCCTTTTTTGGAAATTTAGAGAAATGGAATCATACCAAATCATATGGATCATTTTATTACTGGCTTCTTTCCCTCCACATTATGGTTGCAGGAATCCGTGTTGTTGCATGAGTAAGTAGTTGTTCATTTTTTATTGCTATATGATATTCCATTGTATGAAAGTATCACACTATAATTATGTGCTTCTGGGGGACATTTGGGTTGTTTCTGCTTTGAGGTGTTATAAACAATTCTGTAAAGAGCCTTTTAGATATATACCTTTTGGGTTTTGAACTATGGAATGTATTCCTAATTTAAAATTAAATTACATTTTGAAGTAATGAACAAATTCAATCAGTATTTCTTCAGATTTCTTGTTGACAAATAGTGCAAATACATGTTTGCATGTAAAAGTTTTTAATGTTTGTTTATTTCTATCCCATTACAATCCAGTTATTAAAACTATTCTGGGGATGCCTGGGTGGCTCAGTCAGTTAGGCGGTTTGAGTCCCACACTAGGCTCTGTGCTGACAGTGTAGATCCTGGATCCTGCTTCTGAATCCACATCTCACCCTTTCTCTGCCCCTCCCCCACTCACGCTGTGTCTGTCTGTCTCTCTTTCAAAAAATAAATCAGCAAATAAATAAACCTACTCTGAAACATCAATAATAATATTTAGATGAATTAAGAATGTGGTCATGGTGTGTCTGGGTGACTCAGTTAAACATCCAACTCTTGATATCGGCTCAGATCATGACCTCACAGTTCATGAGATAGAGCCCTGTGTTGGGCTCTGCACTGACAGTGAGAAACCTCCTTGGGATTCTCTCTCTCTGCCCCACTCCCACTTATGTTCGCACACTCTCTCTCTCTCAAAATAAATAAATAAACATTTTTTTTAAAGAGTGGGGTTGTAACCACAGTATTTTCTTTTTTCACTGATTTGTAAAGAAGTCCTTTTTAAAAAATATATAAATTGCAAACAAAGCCAAAAATGTTCTTTAGTGTTTTAATTGAAAAAGGAAATTAAAATTCCATTCAGAAAAATGCAGAGAATTATATCCTTTGAGAAGAAGAAACTTTATATAATAGAATTCAGACGCCATCCCTGTGTTTTAGTTTAGCTGACCTAATTTGTCTCCGAGATTTTACTTTAAAACCTGAGTATAAACAACAAGAGCTACATAATATTAGGTTGAATATTACAATTCAGTACAACATTTAATGAGCTATACACATGTACACAAATTTACAAGACACCATGGCTATAATACACAGAAGTCATAAAACCATTAATGGCTTGCAGTCTTCATTTCAGTATTAATGGTTACTCGCAGCATCATTGTTAAACTAGTGTAAAAAGTATTTAAATACAAATGTGAGCAATGACACACTCATTAACCTTTAAAACATGGATTTTTTTCCATGTCCACATCTACTTAAGAGATCAGAATGCTATTTACCTAGAGAAAACTTATATGCCTGATTGAATGCTCACAAAGATACTCTACTCTGGGTTACTATGGGAATATGGAGCCTCTAGAAAGAAGAATCAGTAGTAGGTCAAAAAGGCAACTGAGTCACACTTTTGGTTTTGCTGCTTATTGTGCGTATTTAAAAAATCAGATTTGTGAGGCACCTGGATGGCTCGGTTGAGTGTTGGACTGTTGATTTTGGCTCAGGTCATGGTCCTAGAGTTGTGGGATCAAGCCCCAGATCAGACTTTGCCACAAGTGTGGAGCCTGCTTAGGATTCTCTCTCTCTCTGTCTTTCTCTTTCTCTCTGTATCTCTCTCTCTCTCTCTCTTTCTCTCTCTCTGCCCCTCTCCTCTGCTCATGCTCTCTCTTTCTCTCTTTCAAATAAAAAGGAAAAGAAAAATAAATTAAAAATAAGTAAAAATCAGATTTGTGAAGATGTATCCTGAAATAAAAACCATTTTTTTAATAGGGTAACACATGTCCCAGAATAATGATATTCATGGGCCATCCTCTTTATGGCATTGCCTGGACTTTGTGACATTTGTGACAGGGCCACTTTCACTGGCCTAGGTTCAGCTGCCTGGCCTGGAAGAGGGGAGTATTGCTTCCCTTTATGGGGATGGGTACTCCACCCAGGCCTGCCAGCACATCACTCTCTCCCCACCCCCTGCGGCCCATTCCATCCACAAGATCTACCCTCTCTTAGATCCGTAATTGCCCCGACCCCATATCCAGCTTAACCCCCATGGGCACTGGATCTGAGTGCTAATACGCTGAGCCTCAGCCTCTCCATCTGTCACACACATGTTCAGTGTGCTTTACAGGGATACAGGGAGAATGAGAGGGTGTCATTTCTAAGAATCATTTTTAGTAACAGCACTGGATGCAGGGTGTAGCCTTACATTTTGCCAATCAGCGTCTACTGAGTTACAAATATTTTAAAATCTGAAGAATCCTTACATGTGAATTCTTTTATGCTATGAAAGTCAAGGGCCACTTTTTCTCGAAGCTGTGGGCTTTTAATTTGGTGACACAGTCTGTGACTAGAACTAAGGACAACTGTGTTAAGGTACATGTGGTCATTCTGCATCTCAAAGGTGGGGAGTGTTCCTTGGTTTTGTGGCTGCAGCTGTGATGCCAAGAACTTTACCTCCTTTTTTCGTCTGCCAAAGCCGGCTTGATGGCTTCTCAATCTCTTTGAACTTCACCGCACCGAAGTGGAGAACCCACAGCTGCCGCGTCCCAGTGGGTCTGGGCACCGCTCCAGGTTGGTTTTTCAAACCTGCCAGACTTTTCTCTAGTGGGAAGAGATTCATTTTCTTCTAATTCCCATGGAGCTTTCTCACTTCCCTAGCTCCACTTGTGCTATCGGATTCCATGGCAAGTTCTCATCAAGAACTGCTGAGACTGTAGTTAATGGTGAAACCCTTTCCCCCTTTTCCTGGCATACAACTACAATTCCCCAGCATCCCTTGCAGCTAGATGAAGCCATGCTTGCTGCCACTTCTGTCTGACCCACAGTACTTGGAGTTCCTTCCCCATGCTCAGGCTGGGTGCTGGGAGTGTCCCACTGACTTGACCCACCCCACATTGGGCTGTGAAATCTAGTGTTTAGTGTTAACTCACTAAAATGCCTGCATTTTGATGCTTATCGTAGTTAGCCTACACTAACAAGTTGTACAACCCATCTTGCGGTCTTCGTGCCAACATTCAGAACTCCCTTGTGCCTTTGTCCTTTTATAGTTACCTGGGCAAACGGGGCTGAATGGAACAGTGTCTGCCTCTCCTGTTTATGCGCTGGCACTGTGGGGCACTGCCAGAAAGAAATCTCACCTTCAGCAGGGATGCCACATGCCCAGCAAACCTGGGGTGCCCCCAAGTCAGTTCTTTTTACCACCCTCTGGCGTAACTATTTCAAGTCTTTGGTTTCCTGAGGCCCTTGGTTCTCATTCTCTTTTCCTACTTCAAAGAGAAAGTTTCAGCCATTGCTTTGGGAACCTGCTACGAGCGTCCCCCCTCCCCCCGCATCTGTGAGCACCCTTCCATCTTCTACTTGCCCTGGTAAGTCACACCACCAGTCCTTCCCAGGGCACTGGATCCCAGCTGTTGACCTCCGCAGGGACACTGCCTTCCCTCATGCCCTCTCTCTCCTTCATCTCCCACTCTTAGAGCCTGTTTTTGTGTTCTGGGCTCCGTACGAGGAATTCTCTACAAGAAGAGCCTAGTTCAATAGTAAACGCACACAGCGACTTCAATGCCTCAAACACCATTTACAAAGCAGCTGCTGAGTACTTTCAATCTAGCCAAAATGCAAATATTGCTCAACTATCCTGGTCTCTCTCTCTCTCTTAAATAACCATTGTGCTCCCTCTAGATGAAATGGTTCTCTCTAAAAGGATGACACAGATCATCGCTGTGGGGGGCACAAAACATCGGTTGCTACCACTTGCTTTCCTGCTGAGGATAATGCGGACCCACTAGGGAACACTTACACCCCTCCGACTCCCTCCTCATGGGAGAAAACTGGATTGTGCTATAAAAAGCTGCCTTTACAAACCATGAGAGACTCTTGACTCTTGAATGCTGACAAAAACTGAGGACTGATGGATGTGGGGGAGAGGGGCACGGAGGGGGGCACTTGTGGGGATGAGCACTGGGTGTTATATGGAAACCAACTTGACAATAAACTATTTGTAAAAACAAAAAAAAAAGCTGCCTTTAAAAGCATAGAGTCTGGAGGGAACTGTGCCGACAGGCCGCGGGAGCGGGAGCGCGGACTGAGCTCTGGCACCTGCGAGCAGCACAGGCCAGACCTGCATCCATTCCTGGCGCAGGCGCCTTCCGCTCCTCTAGCAGGATGGGTAAGCGTATCACAGGATCTGTTCAGAACGCCTAAGTGCTCAAGCGATGACCCATCTGCATTTTGCAAAGCCTAAGCGTGTGCATTTAAGAAACGCTGGGAACGTGTTTCAATCCTGAGAGAAGACAGAAGCTGTTTATACACTTGGATGTGTCATCGGCATTTCACCTAACACGTCGGAAACGAAATTGCCCTTCTCCTTCCCCCCCAACCATCTCCATCTCTTCCAGGGCATCAGCGACACAGGCCCAAAATCCAGCTTCACTGGTCTCTGGTTCTGGCTCACCCGACCTCCCACCCATCACGATATTGTTGGCTTGACTTTCCAGCTACGCCCGCCCGCACCACTTCTGCCCCGGCAAGCTCCCACCGGGGCCTGGAGAGCCACCGTCTTTCCTCCTGCGGCCATCTTGT
Source organism: Crocuta crocuta (assembly GCF_008692635.1). NCBI lineage: Eukaryota > Metazoa > Chordata > Mammalia > Carnivora > Hyaenidae > Crocuta > Crocuta crocuta. Next base: position 7,811,229 of record NW_027529641.1, on the reverse strand, counting down.
TTCCACTCCTCCCCCTAAATTTTATTGTGGTATCGTTAACATATAACATTGTGTGAATTGAAGGTGTACAACATGATTTTGATTCAGGTGCATAGTGAGAAATGGTGGCCACAGTAAGGTCGGTGGTGTATCGCCTCACGTTCCTTGCTGCTTCTTGAGCTTGCCAGGCAAACTCCCCATCTCAAAACTTTTGCACTGGCTATGCCCTCAGCTGGGGAAAGCTCTTCCCTGGGATGTAAGCCAGTAGAGTGGCCCTTCCTTGATGTCAGTATTAGTTTGCTAGGGCTGCAGGAAACACAAACTGGGTGGTTTAACACTGGTTGGCTCTGTGAGAGAAATGAATTCCCTCAAAGTTCTGGAGCCAGAAGTCCAAAATCAAGGGGTCAAACCAGGCCATGGTTTCTCTCAACACTCAAGGGAAGAATCTTGTTCTACATTTTCCCTTAGCTTCTTGGAGTTCCCAACAGAGTGCTGGCTTGTAGATGAGTCATCCCAATCTCTGCTTCCATTGTCATCTAGAGTTCACCCTTTATGTCTGTATGCCTTCCCCTCTTCTTATATGGACACCAGTCATGTTGGATTAGGGGACCTCCCCTAAAACAATATGACCTCATCTTGACTACATCTACAAAGACCCTATTTCCAAATAAAGTCACATTAACAGGTACTAGGGGTTAGGATTTCAACACATCTTTTTAAGGAACACAGTTTGTAACTACATCCTGTCTACGTAGAATTCTTATTTGCTCTATCATCTCCACGTGTTTTTTTTTTTCCCTCCTATGGCATTTTCCACTATCTAAAAATAATGTATTTGGCTTCCCAAAGGACAATGGCAGCTGTTGAAGTTCAACTTTCTCCACCCACGGTCCTAAAAATTGTACAGATGAGCAAGGAGAGAAAACAAAACCACCCATTGCTCATGTATATGGCACACTTAAGGGGCAGGGAAAGAAGAAAATAGTAAAAACTAAGGACCCTCTTGAGGCAAGATTGCACCATCCCAAAATATGGCAGAAGATAAAGGTGTCATTTGTTAAAGTACGTGCCCTTCACTCTGGCAACAGAAGAGGGAGCAATTGATCTGCAAAACCAGGTGGACCAGGCAAACCCCCTCTCCTGTCTCCAGGGCGTGATCTGCTATTGCTGGTCCAGGAAAAAGGAACCTAGAACCATACAAAGTAATGATAAAAATAAAACTAAAAATGAGAACCCAAACTTTTTGGCCACTTCAGAAAACAGTTTGGCAGTTCCTCAAAAAATTAAACATGGAGTTACCACATAACACAGAAAGTTTGCTTCTAGGAATAGACCCAAGAGAAATGAAAACATGTCCCTACAAATACTTGTACACGGATGTTCATAGCAATATTATTTTTATAATACCCCCAAAGTGGAAGCAACGTGAATGCTCATCAACTGATGAGTGGATAAACAAAATGGGGTATATCCACACACAGAAGACCATTAGACAGTAAGTAGGAAGGAAATGCTGATTCATGAACGTGGATGGACCTTGAAAACCCCATGGTAAGTGAGAAAATCCAGTCACAAAAGACCACATACTGTATGATCCCATTAATAGAAAATGTCTACGAGAGGTGACTTCAGAGATAAAAAGTAGATTAGTGATGGCCATGGTCTGGGTCGGAAGGGAAATGGGTAGCAAGTGCTAATGGGTGTAGGTTTATTTTGAGGGTGAAGAAAATGTTCTGGAATCAGATAGTGGTGAAGGTTGCACAAATCTGTGAATATACTCAAACCCACTGAAGAGTATACCCTAAAAGTGAATTTTATGATATGTGAATTTTATCTTAATAAATAATGCATAAGAAACAATATTGAAAAAGTTATCAATTTTTAAAAAGCTGGGGCAGATAAAAACCCACCCACAGAAATGTAGCTGCTGTGCCAGTTTTGAGGTCATTCCAAACCTGCTTCCTGTACTCTGTTTTATGATGAGACCCTGTTTCTAGACACGAGGTGCAGGAAAAAAAAGGATTAAGTAGCAATTTCTATACTAGTAAAAGTTTATATGGTGGCTCAAATACCTGTTTCACTCACATTTTATCCTTTATGTTTCCAGGTACCAAAATCTTAAATGGTTATATGTTTGCCCCAGTAATTTAATTTCTCAGAATTTATCTCGAGAATATATAGAAGACACTTTTTCTAAAATTAAAAAAAAAGTACTCAATTAATCATTGAATCATGACCTGCTGATATGAACAAATCCTGTGCTAAACACTGGTCTAAAAGCATATTTAAGGGGCGCCTGGGTGGCTTAGTCGGTTAAGTGTCCGACTTTCGCTTAGGTCATGATCTCGCGGTTCGTGGGTTCGAGCCCCGCGTCGGGCTGTGTGCTGAGTGGCAGCTCAGAGCCTGGAGCCTGTTTCAGAGTCTGTGTCTCCCTCTCTCTCTGACCCTCCCCTGCTCACGCTTTCTCTCTCTCTCTCTCTCTCCTAGAAATAAAAATATTTTTTTTTAAAAAGCATATTTAATATTAGGGGTGCCTGGGGGGCTCAGTGGGTTAAACATCTGACTCTTGGTTTCAGCTCAGGTTATGATCTCACAGTTCATGGGTTCGAGCCCCACATTGGGTTCTGCACCAACAGCACAGAGCCTGCTTGGGATTCTCTCCTTCCCTCTCCACACCTCCCCTGCTCAGTCACTCTCTCTCTCAAAATAAATAAATAAACATTTACAAAAATAGAAGCATATTTAATATCAGGGGAAACTCTTGAAGTCACAAAGTGGGGGAATGTGACTTAGAAAGCAATATAGTCATTATAATCCTATGTCATAAAAATGGGCCTAAAGAAACCCAGTGTAAATAGACCAAAATGTTAACTGTGTTGTCTGAGAGAAGTGGATTCACACACTGTAATTTTCCTTGTTTACACTTTTATTCAGTGTCATATTTTGAAGTCAGAAAAATAAGCTTTTTTTTTAAGCCATAAAAAAAAATGTTGCCCATGATACTTGGATGGGTTTCAGGAGGAAGTTGCTGGAATCAGGATGTCGGGTACCAGCCAGCTTGGTGTGCAGGGTGGCTGTACAGGGAGGGCTGCTGGGTACCAGTGGGTGCTGGCACTTCTCTCCTGCCGGGCGAGGGGGCCCCGGCACCCAGGCTCTCCAGTTAATGAAACATCTTTACACACACACACACACACAGAGTCATACTCTTATACACATTTACACACTCACACACATACACACTCATACACTCTATCACATATTCTCACACACACATACACACAACTCCCATCCTTTCTGTCATAGGCACACACACTCACACACATACACACGTCTTCTCACACTCTCTTACATACCCATATATCCTCTCATACTTTCACACACACACACGCTCACAGATTCACACTTACATACGAACATCTGCACACTCACACTCATCCACTCACACCTCCCACCCGCACCCTCTAGCCCCACCCCCACAGGAGGGCACCCCCTGCTTTTTCACTGGGGCCAGAAGCAGAGTCAAGTTGCCTGCAAACAAACAGGGGTTGAGGCTCAAGGTGCTTTTCACCAGAACTACTTCAAGAGGAAAATTTGGATCTTAAGGGCTTGCTCGTCGCATGCAAGGCTGGCCCGAGGCCTGTCTGGTTCCTGCGCAGCTCCTCGCAGAGGAGATGAAGGCTGCTTGCTGCCCTGCTCACTGATGTGGGGCCCTGAGTGGCCGGTTGCGGGTCTTCTAGAGGCTTCCTCAGAAGGCCTGGGAAGCGGAGCTCGGGTCACTTCCCCACGTGCTTCCTATTTTGAATGATGTGCTGGTTTCAGCGCTCCCCATCATTCATCCCCGACCCCCACTGCCAAAAGTACAGAAGCCCTAGCCTGGAAATTGCCAGAAGGGGCAAGAAGCTGACTCCTGGGGCACCCGTCACTGCAGCCCATCCCGGGTCTCACGGAGTGCACCCCCAATATCCAGGCAGGGCTTCCAGATGCCGCTGGCTGCAAAGCCACGTCTGCTCTGCTGTCAAGATAAAGGACTTGATTGCATCTCTTATTTGTGACAAACTTGAGTGACACGCAGATTTTGAATGTCTCATTTTGCAGCAATTTTAATCTGGGTTAAATGCAGCCTGTCGAATTCACCTTCAAGACAGAGCCGCGGGGGGCCGGCGGATGGGGGGGGTGAT
>NW_027529641.1:7699724-7806985 GCF_008692635.1 Crocuta crocuta | reverse complement strand
AGGCAGCCGGATTGGCAGGCAGGGGAGAAGTGTTGCAGGTGCCAGGGGAAGAGGCTGAGTCCCTGGACAGGGCACCAGGGCCAGACCTGCTCTGCTAGACTTGCAATGACCCAGGAGCAGACCGTGTGAGGACTCCATGTGGGGGGGCACAAAACGGGGCCTCCAGCGTCTCTTCTCAGCCACCAGTTCATTTGGGGACAAGCTACTGAGTCAAGCCTTTGGGGAGACTAGGTATTTGTGGACACAGGCTGGCCCTTTGAGGTGGCATATACCTCAGAGCTACAGCACCACGGCTTCGTGTTGCTGGACTCGGTTCAATCATTTGAGGCTCTGAGGAACTTCTGTGACAGTAAAAGCCACACACTGAATCATGACTCTCTGAAGATTTGTGGGGCTCAGAGTTTAAAGGACTAGGGAGCACTTTTTAAGAAAAGAATAGGGGCGCCTNAAAAAAAAAAAAAAAAGAAAAAGAATATAGGGGGCACCTGGGTGGCTCAGTCCATTAAGCATTCGACTCTTGGTTTCAGCTCAGGTCTTATACTCACAGTTCATGGGTTCAAGTCTCACACAGGGCTCCTCACTGACAGCATGAATTCTGCTTGGGATTTTCTCTGTGTGTGTGTGTGTCTCTCTCTCAAATAAACTTAAAAGAATATAAAATGATGGCACAAAATTGTTAGAGCCCCCCTCAGGGGTCCGGGAAGGGGCCTGCAAGGGAAGGATTTTTGTCTCCCAGGCCCAAAGGACACTCAGCAGCCCAAGGCCTCACGCCTGTGGAAGACTGAGTTGGGAAGCTGTTCTCCTTTTATCAGCGAGGCCGCTTTTGTTCGATTTGCTGCTCCAACATTTCATTTTTCACCCAGTAGAAAGATACTCTTTTTAACATAAAAGTTGGCTCCAGATGTAGTTCCCTCACTCACCCTGGGGTCCTTGTGGGCTCTCTGTGTGGACAGGTGATCCCAACGAGCCTACTAGCTTCAGAGGCCATGAGGCTGCGGGTCCCTTCAAAAGCAGCACTTGGTGTCCCAGATGAGCCCCTCTTCCTCAAATGCCACCCACAGGGGCATCAGCTTTGGCGGTGGACTCAGCGCACCCACCATGGCGTCGTGAGGTTCTGAGGAGACCTCACCACAGTGTCTGTGTGCGCTCGTTTCTTTTAAGGTCCTGCTTAGGTTTTTCTTCTGAAGAAGTTAGTCATAAGCTTTTCAAAGGGTCCTTGACCACCCCACAAGGTTCAAAGATTTCCAGGTGAAAATTTAAGAAAAACACTGCTGCATTTTCCTTACAAAATCAAATCAAATCTGGGAAATTCCAGTTATCCAGGATGACTGGAGTTTTTCTGGATACTGGAACACTGAGGTCGATGGGAAGTTACCACACATGGCCAGTGGGTGCCATGTTGTGAAGCTGATCATTAAGCGCACGCTTACTCTTCACAGGCTGAGTTGGGGGTGGCTTGACCTGCAGGTATGTCCCATTTCCTGGGACATGGGGCCCCAGGTCCAGTTGCTGTGTGTGTTCAGAGAATTCGGTTGTGACTGTTTTACTCTAATGGAATCTGGAAACTCCAGCATGTGTGGGCACTTAGCTCACTCCCGTGTGGGTCAGGCAGGAGGCGCACTTAGGAAATGGTGTCATGGCTCCCTGCTGGCCTGGCTGGCCACAGGAGGCCCTTCCTGGCCCTCAGAAGTGGTGCCCTGGGCTGTAGGCTGCCTGGGTGTCAGCCCTGGGCAAAAAACATGGAGGTTGAAGGACAAACCAGTGCTCGGGGGCCTGTGACACTGGATGAGATGAAGGGGGCCAGGAAAGCCCTCTTCTCACCTGCCTGCCCCCACCCGAGGCAGCAAGTGCTCACCTGTTCCCCCTGCTGGCCTGAACAGTTTTAATCAGACTTTTCTTTCTTCTCAGTCCCCATGAGACAGACTGCTTTGAGGGATTAAGACTTTTGAGGAATGGAATGAAGAAGAAAAGAAGGGACAGTTTTTCCTCTCAGCATATAAATATATGTAAATCTTTCAAATGAAAAACCTGACGGGCAAGGGAGGCATGGGGGGGGGCGGAACCCATCACTGGACCTGCTTCCCCTCCCTGTACTTCCTGCCCCCTCCCCACCCCTCACAGAGCGCCCCAGGAATGGCCTCCATCCTGAAGACAAGCCCTCCGCAATTCCTGTCCCTTGCGCTGCTCCGCTGGCCTTCTCCATGGCTGTCACCTCCTCCGTACTCCTCCACCTCCTCCCACACAGCCTCCTTGACTCATCAGTAGTTGGAGGTCTTCGGCAGCCTGCTCTGGGTTCACCCAACCCCTCTGGGACACCCCAAACGCCATCTATCTAAAGATGACCGCACCCTGATGTCCATCCCGGCCTCACCCGGCCACTGGTATTCGGGTCCCCTCAGCTGCAGCACCTCCCCAAGTCTCCCCTAGGCCCTCCTCTCTTGGCTGGGAGTGTGTCTCAGGGTCTCCGGTCCAATCACCCCAAGGCTCCCACCACATATGACCCAGGAGCCCTTGACAACCCCCCATTCTGTGTCCTCAGTACCCCCTCCCTACACTCCTCCAAGGATCTGTCTCCTGGGTGTTGGCCCACCTCCCACGAGCCCGTCTACAGATACCTGTGCACCCCTACCTCTGCTCCCTTATTAAACCCTGTGGCTTCTGCTCTCAGGAGCTCTCCCTTCATTCCCCAGTCCTGTCCCCCTCTCCTGGGGCTATTCTCCACCCCTCCCTTCATCTCCCACCACCCCCTTTTCTCTGGCCACCCCAAAGCATGCTCCCTCCATGTCCTACCCTGGTAACTGGTGTCGGGGGTGGGGGGGTTCTATGGGCAGCTCTGAGCCTGGCTCAGAGACGGACACGGTGGTGGTGGAGAGATTTTCCATCCCATGTGGCAGGCAGAGGGCTCCTGGCTGTCACACCCCCCTCCCCATGTGTACGTACTGAGCAGATCCCAAAAGACACTGCTAGGCCATCAGGTGTGTGCTTTGTACTTTTGACAGATTTTGCCAGATGGCCCTTATATGTGGTGGTACTGCTTGTGCTCTTCTCCCTAGAAGAGGGTTTTTCAGTACAGCGAATAAGTAGTTGGTTTCTTTCTGTAGCAGGGGAAGACCATGGAGCACACAAGAATGTCAGACTCCTGGTGACTCAGCTATTTGTGTTAAGACAAGTCCTGCCCCTTCATCTGAGGTGTTAAAAGTTGAGATATTCTTGGGGCACCTGGGTGGCTCAGCTGGTTGAGCATCTGACTTCAGCTCAGGTCATGATCTCAAGGTTCATGGGTTCAAGCCCCGGGTCGGGCTCTGTGCTGAATGCTTGCTCAGAGCCTGGAGCTTGCTTCAGATTCTGTGTCTCCTTCTTAGTCTGCCCCTCCCCTGCTCATGCTCTGTCTCACTCTATCTCTCAAAAATAAATAAATGGGAAAAAATTAAAAAAAAAAAAGTTGAGATGTTCTGGCCCAGAAGCCACAAACCAGGTTATATAGTGTTTGGGGAATGAGTGATCACGGAGGGCTTTATGGAGAGGTGAAATTCAGGAGGCAGACAAGGTGGCAGGGGAAGACAGGAACAAAGGTGAGGGGAGATTCAGGCTGTGGACACATCGCAGAGGGCCCACAATCACAGCCGGCTGGTCAGAAGACTGAACAGAAAGTTGCCTGAAGAATCCCTGGACCAGCGGACAAGTCCTGGAGGTTTGGTTTGCACTTGGCTTGGTTTGGTGTTTGGATGATGGTTGTTGGTGCAGGGCACCGCCTGGCCAGCAGGTGAGCCACCAGAGTCCCTGCAGCAAAAGCAGGGGCTGAGGCAAGGTGCTGGCTGATGGCCGGTCCCCTGGAGAGTCCAGAGGTCGCAGGACCCTGGAAGAGCAGCTTCACTGGGGACTGTTTTCTGGCAGCCGCAGAGCTCCTGCCCTTTGCCAGATGAGCGTTTGCAGCAGGTGGGGGCAGTGAAGGCCTTCATAAGGCAAACAATCCCAGCGTAAATATCCACCGTGGTGTGGGAGTAAATGCATGCCCAGGTGCTCAGGACTCCTGCCCTTACCTAAGCTAGTGACCCTCCTGTGTGGTGGACCCTCAGGGAGGAGGAAAAATTAAAGCCTATTAGAGGAATGACAAGTCACTGATAAACCTTGTGTATGTCTCTACATCAGAACCCTCACGACGGAGACTGGGGAGCAGAGTTAATTCCCAAGCCCAGAGTTTTGGGTGGCCATTAGGTTTCGTGTCCACTTGCTTGGAGCCCAGTGATATCCAACCCCCAAAGAGGAAAGGACTGTCGTGCAGAACCAGGACATTCAAGGGAGGCTTCAGTCACAGCTGGATCTAGGTGTTCAAATGGTGTTACTGTAGCTCTACTTCCTTGTTCACTAGACATTAGCTTTGTTTTTACACAAGGATGGGTCCTGGCATAACCACAGAGAAGAGAGCAGCCAGTCTCTCCCGGTGTCTATGCTGTCACTAAAGGGACCTTGCACTGGCTTGGTCATCTCATTTCTCTGACTCCTCAGGAAACAAGGCAGGTGAGAATTCTATAAAGTCAACTGAGCTCTGAACCTGTTAGTTCTTAGGACTGCTCTTATGATGCTCTCTAGATCACAGCCCACGGATGTGAATTATCTCATCACATCACTGTTCTCCATGTGGTTCAGCAATGCACTCTGGGCGTGGATGGGGACCAGGGAGGTATTTGTCCCCAGGTTCTGTCCCCTTCTGTCCCTCTCCAGGAAACTGTCCCTTTCCTGTATTCTCATTGCTCCAAACTGTAAATGAAGAAACAGCCACTCGAAAAAGACACTTGAGCTTATTAAATGAATGAACAATTAATTTCCCCATGGTCTGAGGGAACCATTCACTAAATGGTTGGGGCAAAAAGCTAAAGAAATTTACAAGCCCAGTTGTGGTGTGAGAAAAAAAATTATTGCCGTCTCTTTCAGAAGGAAAAACCAGGGAATCAGAAACATGCAGTTTCACCTTTGAGACTAAAAGCCAGCTTTCACCACTAAATCGGCATGTTGGCTGGCTGTGTTAAACAAATAAAATGTATTTGAAATACATTTTCCCTCCCAACATTGAACTTACTGTTTTGTAACTTTCTGCTACACAAAGAGAAGGAAAAAAGTCCTCCTTGTACCTGAAAATGGTGAGTTCCTACATCTCGGCTTTGTTGGTGACAGAACGAAGATGGTAAGTCCCACTCACCGAAGGCCAGGCTGTGGCATGCCTCAGGCACAATGGAAGGCCCCTCTTCCAGTAAGGGGACACCCCTTCATCAGATTCCTTGAAGTCTGGAAACTAGAGCTGGTGAATTGCAGGCTTGCTTCAAGGAGAATTTCAGGAGCAACCTCAAAGTGACAGGTTTTGCAGAAGGGAAACCTAATTTTGGGGTAGTTTGGAGCCTGGAAGATCCCTCCACAGGGCAGGGGGATGCTGCCGGGTTCCAGACTACCCCTCCCTATGCCTGGCCCTGGCAAGTTGCTGGGTTAGGGAGCCGGTGCCTAAGCCCCTTTATGTGAGTACTGTGAGGGACAGGCCAGCAGACCAGCACTGGTACATCGTGAGGTCCCCATGCAGCATGACCACTAATCTGGAAGTGAGGTCTTTGGGTGGAAATCACAGTTATGGACTGCAAGTATGTGTCCCCCTAAATGCATATGTAGAAACTCATAACCCCCAATCTGATGTAACTAGGAGGTGGGGTTTGGAGGAGGTGATTATTAAGTCCCCAGAGCAAATGGGATTAGGGTTCCCAGAGAGCCCCCCTGCCCCTCCACCATGTGAGGCTACAATGAAAAGATGGCCGTCTATAAACCAGGAAGCAGGCTCTCTTCAGAACCAACCACACTGGTGCCCTGTTCCAGCCTCCAGAACTGTGAGAACTATGTTTCTGTGGTTTAAAGCACCCCCCGCCCCAGTCTATGATAATTCGCTATAAAAGCTCACCTAAGACAGCTAGGGTTACCCCTATCTATTCTTATCTTTTTTCCCAATGATAAAAACAAACCATCTTTGTTAGGAAAAAGTGTAAAACTTCTAGGCATTTATTCAGAACCCCTATAGGTGCCTGGGTAGCCCAGTGGGTTGAGTGTTTGGCTCTTGATTTTGGCTCAAGTCATGATCTCACTGTAGTGAGATCGAGCCCCACATTGGGCTCTGAGCTGGACATGGAGCCTGCCTGAGATTCTCTCTCTCCCTCTCCCTCTGCCCCTCCCCTGCTCACGCATATGCACACATACTCTCTCCCTCTCTATCTCTCAAAAAAAAAAAAAAAAAAAGCCCTTATAATATCCACCTCTTCTCCAGTCACAGACATGAGCTTTGGTAAATTTGATATATACTCCTCAAGAATCTTTTCTATGCACATACATATACATCACAGATAGATATGTCCATTTAAGAATCTAGACTTGAGGATGGTACATTTAATTTTATGTGTTTTTTACCACAATAATAATAATTTTAAAAAAAGAGATCAGGTCAGTTGTAAAGACACTACATTTTCCTGCCAAACAAAACAAAAGAACGGATCTGTTATAACATAACATTTGCTGAAGACAGATCATGTGCTTTCTGTGGATTTATTCATTTAAACAGCAGGATCCTACCGGCTCTGCTTTAGCCCAGGCAGTCACAGCTCAGTGCCACAGGCTGCAGGCTTAAACAACAGAACTCTATTCTCCCACAGCTCTGGAGGCTGGGGGTCCAAGTCAAGGCACCAGCAGGGCTGGGTGCTCGTGAGGGCTCCCTCTGCTGACGGCCACCTTCTGGGCCTCGAGATCTCTGCTTTGTTCCAACACGCTGGGGGATCAGAGGGGATAGAGCTCAAGAGAGTCTAAACACAAGCATTGCTGGTCTCACCTTGTGAAGGCACTAATCCCATCATGGGGCCTCACCCTCATGACCTCCTCTACCCCTAATCACCTCCCAAAGGCCCACCTCTGAATACCAGCCCTTTGAGGGTGAATGTGGCATGGTAAATAACCAGGGAGGACACAGCTAGCCCGTAGCAGGCTCCATGTTGTCACCATTCCTGTCCTAGAGATGCGGAAGTAAGGTACAGAGAGTCAAAGCTCCCCCCACCGAAAAGCCCCAGGGTGTGCAGAGGGGCGGGGCTCACCTGGGAACCTGGCTCCCTGCAACACAGAGCCTCTGGGCTCATCTCTTTGGTCTCTCCCTGACTGTCAGCTCCCACAGGTCTTCCGTGTCGCCACGTGTCCATCTGCACTGTTCACTGAGACCGGATCACAGCCAGGCTTGGTTTCCAGCCAAGTGTCCCGTATTTCTATATTCATGGAGATAGCCTCCCCCTCACCATCCCCACCACCGCCACCCTGTTAAAAAGAGCGTGATAGCCAGCATCCTTGTAGATCTGACTCTGCACGCGTGTTTGTTTTTCTGGGAGATAAATTTTTAGCAGCAGAATTGCTGGGTCCAAAGGATTCGGAAGTCTGAAATTCAAGGTTTCTTGCTCACTTGTCCTTGGAAGGGGAAGAGCCACTCTTGTGTGAGCACATGTTTCCTGAGGCCGGGCCCTGCTCCAAGCGTCATCTCTGTTTTTAGTCTTTGCCAAGCTGATGAGACCCAAGGGGACACGGAGACCTTGGTGTTTTCTTTGACATTTCTCACGTGGTGGTCCAGATTGAGCGTGTTTTCTTGTTTCTTGGCTATTACACTTCTGGAAACTGCCAATTACTGAGCTCTGCTCTTGGATGTGTCTTCTTTTTAAAACTGGGCTGCAAGATCTCTTTGTATATTAAGAGGAATACAACGTGGTGCAAATATTTTCTTCTGCCATGATAGAAATGATTTATAATGTGCACTGCTCAATATGGTAGCCACCGACCCTGTGTGGCTATGAAGCCTTTGAATTGTGGCAAGAGTAAATGCACTGAATTTTTTATTGATTTAATTGTATTTAGTTGCAATTTAAATAGCCACGTGACTAGGGGGAAATTTTTTGTTTGACTTCTGATTTGCTGCCCATAGCTTTTCTTGTTTTTTTTAAAGTTTATTTATTTTGAAAGAGAGAATGAGAGAGCATGAGCAGGGGAGAGGCGAAGAGAGGATCCCAACCATGTTTCGCACTGTCAACATGGAGCCCAATGCCAGGCTTGATCCTATGAACTGCAAGATCATGGCCTGAGCCAAAAGCAAAGAGTTGGACGCTTAACTGACTGAGCCACCCAGGTGCCCTTTTTATTCTTTTAAAGTCAGTTCATGAGGCATGCTTTAGCCACATTTACTTTTATGTCGTCATATTTATCTGTTTTCCTTCATTGCTTTTGAGTTTTGTGGCACATTTAAAAAGTCCTTTCCTGTCCCAAAATTATGAAAATATTTACTCATATTCTCCTCTAGTACTTATATGATTGAATTTTTCAGATTAAAATTTTTGTTTCATTTGGAATGTATTTCAGCCAAAGATTGCACTGGGGCACAACTCTCCACCAAGGGGCTGGTCAGCTGTCCCAATGTCACTTACTAAAGAGTCTATCTTTCCTTTGTCCATCTGAACTGTCACATTTATCATGATGTCTGTGAATGTGTGTGTATAGATTGAGATAAAGCAAACATGGAGAAAAGTTGGCATAGCAATTGTTGAATCAAGACAGTATATAGATCATTACCCTATTCTGATGTTTCTGTATGCCTAAAAATTTTCATAATAAAACTGTGTTTAAAATATCTAAAAGAGGCCATATATAAGTGAAATCATGTGGTATTTCTTTCTCTGACTTATTTCACTTAGCACGATACCCTCTGGGTCCATCCATGTTGTTGTGAATGGCAAGATCACATTCTTTTTTATGGCTGAGTAATATTCCATACTGTGTGTGTTTGTGTGTGTGTGTGTGTGTATATGAGTGTGTGTGTACACACCACATCTTTATCTAATTCATCTACTGATGGGCATTTAGGTTATCTCTATTATCTTGGCTATTGCAAATAATGGTCCTGAAAAGCACAGCATAGGAAACATAGTCAATAGTCAATAATGTAGGGTGACAGACAACTACAATTATCAAGATGAGCACTGAGTGACTTTTAGACTCATCGAATCATTATGTTGTACACCCAATACCATTACAACATTGTATGTCAACTGTATTTCAATTAAAAAAGAAAATCTAAAAGAGGGGCACCTGGGAGGCTCAGTTGGTTAAGCGTCCAGCTCTTGATTTAGGCTCAGGTCATGATCTTGGGGTTTGTGGGTCTGAGCTCTGCATTGGGCTCTGTGCTGGCAGCTCAGCCTGGAGCCTGCTTCAGATTCTGTGTCTCCCTCTCTCTCTGCTCCTCCCCTGTTCATGCTCTGTCTCTCTCAAAAATAAACATTAAAAAAAATTAAAAACTAAATAAATCAATGTGAGAATAGAGATGAAGTCCCCACTTTCAAGATGAGTGATAAGCAACAAGTAATTTAACTTCCTGCATAGGAGCCAGGGTGCAGCCAGGAAGGCTGAGCCAAGCCCAGCGCTGGGACCCCAAGGAGAAGGGGTAGGATTCAGACAACGGACATGGACAAAGAAGAAGGCCGAAGAGCTACAGTGTAGAAAGCTGCTCTGGCTCGAGTGGAATGCAGGTTGGAGAGGCCAGCCTGCCGTCCCACGTTGCAGCAAGAGCAGTGCGCTGGCATGTGGGGCTGTGGAGGCGCCCCGGGGGATACGGATGGAGCCATGGCATCAGGGCTGCTGGTGGCCGTGCAAGCAGGAGAGGCCGGCCCTTGCAGGAATGGGTGTTTGTGGGCGCAGCTCACCTCTCGCTGTGGGAGCGAGGGCCACACATCACTCGCCTTGGCCTCTCCCATCAGATCACGCAAGGGCTCCTGCACGTGGTCAGCGGTGTTGGTTAAACCAAAGTCATTTGCCCTGAGTACCATGGTCATTTGTGTATCTCCTCAGGAAGCCCAGAATGTAGAGAAGGCAGAAAAGAAGGTGAAGAGAAGAAGAAGAGGGAGAAGGAGGGGGCGGGGGAAGTGAGGAATGAGGAGGGAAGGAAGGAAAGAAGGACAGAAGGAAGGAAAGGAGGAGGAAGAGAGGCCAAGACCCAGACCCAGAAGGTCAGAGTCCCTGCCTGGTCAGGGTAGGACTCTGTCCTCATGAACCCCTGCTCCCTTCCCAGCAGGGCTGGCGACAACTCTTTCTTTCCAGTGCATTTCAAACTTGGAAATCGTTCAGTAGGTAACAAGTCTGGAGTTTTTATCGTTTGCTTCCTAATTGCAAGGCTCATGAGAACAGTAGCAGTTGCCATCTGTACAGTATTCATCATCCTGCCGCAATGGGGGAAAATGAGTAATTTTAGCATAAAATGTAGAACTGCCATGAAATTCAAATTGCGGTAAGTTGACAAGAATTATAATGTTTGCAGAAAAGCTCATCTAGGAGGCGAAAGTCATCATGTGGAAAGCAGCAGCCTGGCCGCCTGAGAAAGATGGCTGCTGTCACGGCGGGATGGGCCAGGCCCTCTGGCCCCGGCCAGGCGCAGGTTGACCATTCTGCCCAGGGTGGACCGGACCGAGGCTGCTTCGTCATTTTTCCTGCACCCTCTTGCTCTTGAATATAAAATAAGGTGGAGAAAATAGGGAGGTGGGGCAGCACCTCTGTAAATAAAAAAGTTATGATTCCACAGATTATCAGCTGAGTAGGCAGAATTCTTGCCAAATCAGTTATGCACCGGAAGGGAGGTTTCTCTCGCCTTCTGGAAACAGGATTGTGTTCTTAAAGGGGTCACCAGTAACACCCCTAGTCATTCCACAAACAACGAGCCTGGGCCCTCAGCCTGTGATCTGGTCATAGGTGCAGGGAGATGGATGGATCACCTGGCAGCTGGAGGAAAGGAACCTTCCTGTGGGTCCCAGTTGTTGGCATCGCTGCAAAGGCAAGTGGGAAATGCGACTGCCCATTTACAACCTGACAACTTTCCTAAACACTCATTTTGGCTTTAATGACTTTAAGTCCCTCCTTGCCGTCCAAAGCTAAAACCATTTAGGCTCTAAATTCTTCGTGCAAAGGCTGAGCGTGTGCTGATTGTTTAGGCTGCCCTCTCTTTACGTGGCAGAGGGCCCAGATCCTCCCGTCCATCACAGACTCCAGAATGAGCCCCTTCCTGCAGTCTGTGGACCCAGTGGTGCCTAGAGTTAACACGTGGTCATTTTCACAAAGGCTGGCTGGTCTTGCGTGACTTTCCCTTAAATACTGCAGTGGAGCTGGAAGGTGACTTCGCGACCCCTGTCCACACGGACGCTCCAGATTCTTCTGCAGTCCCAGCAGCCCTCCTCAATGCAGGCTGTGTGGCTTTGCAGGGCAAGAAGCCATACACGCTGGTGTCCTTCCGTCTAAAGCCAAGCCAGAGTAGCTTTAGGCTGGGTGAGCCCATCCCCGTTTGCTAATTTCCTCAAGTTATAGTTTCAGTGCTGCCAAGGGTCACCAGGAAATGAGCACTGACATTCCAACCTGCCCTTGAGCCCTGGGTGGAACTGGCAGTTAGGTTTTACTGGGAGGGGTTTTGTCTAGAGTCTGTTGCCATGTGTCGGCCGGGCACGTGCTATGCACGCCCTTCTGTGTTGAGCTGCTCTCAGCTGTGTTCCGGACCATTCTCCAGGGTGATGCCTGCCGAGAGACTCCGCTTTGGGGAAATCAGTGTATATGTCAGGACAGACTCACTGCTGCAGCAAAGAGCCCCAGCGAGCTGTATAATCACTGCTCTGTTCCAGGGTGGGTGTGCTATAGGGGTAAAAGCAGGGAGGACCATGTGGGAGGCCTTCCCTGGGCTGGGCAGGGAGTGTGGCACATTCAGGGTGGCAAAGGTCACTGAGAGTGAGAGAGAAGAGGAGGGTGTCTGGCTGAGTGCCAGGGCCAAGAGGTGCCAGAACCCTGGGAGAAAGGCATCCTCTGCCACGCTGCGAACTGGTAACCGCTGGGGAATTTCTTTGAAGGCCAAAGAGCTAGAACCTTCCTGAACTGTCACCCACGCTTCCTGATACTAGCACAGTCCTGGGGATTTCGAGTGTTATCTCCTGAGACAAAATGCACTTTGTGCTTCCTCCAAATCCTAACCAAGATGATTGAGAAGAAATTTGTGCATAAGAAACGGGAGCGCACTTGAAAAAGGAACTTAAGTGCGACTTAGTGATTCAGTTTCAGGCAGTTTTCAAGACAATGGCCACAACCCTTCGTTAACCATATTTGCCCCAGAGCAGGGGAACATTCCCAGCCTTGCTGCCAACTTTTTTTTTTTTTTACAAATAGTCTATTGTCAAATTAGTTTCCACATAACACTCAGTGCTCATCCCCACAAGTGTCCTCCTCCATGCCCATCCCCCCCTCCCCCCCACATCCATCAGTCCTCAGTTCTTGCTGTCAACTTCTGACCCTGCAGGTCACGGCCTTGAACTTCCGGGGAGACATTCATAAAGACACTTTTGAGGGGCACTGCCTGTTTGTTTCTGGGGGTTGAGGCCGGCCCGTGCAGAAAGCTGGTCTGGCCTTGTTGGTTTCAATCTGCTCTCAGTACTGCGCTCTGTCCCCAGTGTCCACACACAGGCCAGGGGAGAAAGGCTGACTTCTGAGGGGAGAACGGACCAGTATCCTGGACGCCCACGTGGATGCTTCCCAGCGTCTGTGCTGTCACAAATGTGTCAAATTAACAGTTGCCACAACTGGGGGGGTGGGGGTGGGGCAGGTTCCTGAGGTCTGGTACAAACTTGAACCACGTTTACTCAAATATTCAAAAATGAAGGGGGGAGAAACTTTGTCCCCAGGGGCACAGGCAAGAAGGCAGGGGTGGGAGGGAGGCCAAGGCTTCTCGGGGCACTGTCCTGTTTGGGGAACCTCCATTCGCACATCCACCCTCCTCTCTGCGTCGCTCGGGATGAACACAGTGAAACCCCGGACTGTTGCATTACGCTGTGAAGTAACAGTCTGCTAAGAAAGTCGATTTTGACTTAAATCACTCGGCTTCAAGGATTTCTGAAACCCTACAGCTGCCCACTCATGACTATTTCCGTTCGGCGAGCACCAAGACCCGGGCCTGAAGATAGGCTTTGTCTTCCGCCGGACTCACCCTCACCTTCAGGTTGTCCTCGTACAACATGGAAGGGACTCATTCTTCCGGATGCTCTGGGGAATCCATGTGCTTCAAAGTCCCCTCCACGAAGCCCCAGCACTAGCTGACGGTACCCTCTGCCTTGATTTGAGGCTTGTTTCTGCCACATAAGCCAGGTGCCAGGCACCGAAGGGTTTTAAGTGTGAATACTGTGCTTTTCTTTCCAACATGCGTATCTTATTAACATATCAGTTCATCTGTTTTTACGCTTTCCTTCCACCTCAGTTTCTCAGAAAAAAAAATATTACATATATATATATATACACACACCTGTTAGGTTTTTAAATCCGCTTGCCTAGGAGGACCTCTGTGGATGAAGGGTATTGTCGTGATCTCAAAAATTGTGACTTCAAACTTTGTGTAAATACCCAAACACCAAGCCCCCCACTTGTGTGTGCACTTCCCACGCGAAGCACAGAGAAGGGCAGCGCCGTGTGGGGCACGTGTACATTCCATTAGTGCCACTTGTCGAGGGCACCAAGTGAAAACTGGCTTGCATCCCCCCTTTCTGGCACCCTTCCTGCAGGAAAAATGTGGTAACAGAACTCAATTTTTAGCAAAGTTCATAGGTATGTGGTTTCTAAGACAACTGGAAACACAGCTCCCTCAGAAAAGCCTAACCTGCAAAGGGAGAGCGGAGACCGAGGGCTCAGGACAGAGGACAGTTACACACTTTTCGGGGCTCGGTGGCGCCAACCCCCAGTGCAGCTGAGTGCTGCCCCGCGGCCCGGAGGAGACTCTACGGAGCGGCCGAAATTAAAGGCAATTTGTAAAGCCGCGGTTCCCTACAAAATAGGATCAGAACAAGTTTAATGTATACGTTCTTCGTAAATTCTGAAAACACTAAACTTTCTACACCCTGAATAAGTATCCCTTCACTGTCAAGTGGTTTGACAGGAAAGCACAGCGTAAAGTTAAAAATGCCATCGACTGAGCTTACTTTCACCATGACCAAATTTATTGAGATGACAACATGGTTCTGTCAGTTTGCATATTTACAGTGGGTTCTCCCAGCTCTCTATCTGGGGAAGCTGGTTAGGGAACCTGAGGGACAGAGTGCTGCGAGTCTTCCTCTGTGACCCACCTTGGGACACCTCTGTGCCCAGTCACTTCTACAAAAATGGGAGCCAGCTTCCTAGCCAGCAAGCGATCTTCAAGCTGCCTGTCAAGGGAAACGACAAACCCTGGGTTCCCCATTTGCCTGCATCTGCTGCCACATCCTTCCTGGCCAACCGCATCTCCATCCAGGCCAGAGCCACTGCACCGAGGCCCACGTCCCCTCACCTGGATCCCCACCTGTGTGACGCCTGATACGTGCTATGCCGAGGGAAAATGCACTAAGTCAGAAGGAGAAGGAACTGGCTCACGTAGTGAACATTCATTTGATTTTCTAGCAGAATGTTAGACATATGGCAAAGGGCAAAAACAGCCTTCTGGCACCAGAACCCGACCCTCTGAGTCATCTCAGTGTATGATGCTCAGTGCTACAGGAAGGTGGTCTGAGGGACACCACGCCCTTACTCCTATAAACATGATAAAGCTCCAGGCATATAAACCTTGCCTGACATTCATGCACTAAGGAAAAGGCAGGCAGGTAGGTAGGTACAAACAACAGACGTGTGAAGTTCTGTTCCTGTCACTAGCTGATATATATGGAAACCCGCAGTCTTGTTTAGGCCTTGTGTATGTGGTCTGCGTTCACAATAGGGACACATTTAAAACAAAAAAGACCAGTACACCTGAACAGCTAATGTAACATTGTGTGCCAACTATACTTCAATTAAAATAAAAGAGAACAGATTAAATGGCATGTAGATCTCACACGTATAAAATTAAAACAAAATGGATCACAGACATAAATGTAAAACCTAAAGCTAACGAACACTTCTGAAACAGAAAACTCTTCATGCTGTGGATTAGGCAAAGATTTCTTAGATATGACACTAAAAGCCTGATCTACAAAAGAAATAAACTGGACTTTGTCAAAATCAATAACTATGCTCCTCAAAAGACATTATTAAGAAAACGAACCAAGAAAATATTGGCAAACACATCTCATAATGAATCTGCAGGAAGATTATGTAAAGAATTTTTTTTTAATATTTTTTTTTAATGTTTTATTTATTTCTAGGAGAGAAAGAGACAGCGTGAGCAGGGGAGGGTCAGAGAGAGAGGGAGTCACAGACTGAAACAGGCTCCAGGCTCCGAGCTGGCAGTCAGCACAGAGCCCGACGCGGGGCTCGAACCCACGAACCGCGAGATCATGACCTAAGCGAAAGTCGGACGCTTAACCGACTAAGCCACCCAGGCGCCCCGATTATGTAAAGAACTCTTGAGGCGCTTGGCTGACTCAAATGGGTTGAGCACACGGCTCTTGGTCTCAGCTCGGGTCATCACCTCATGGTTCCTGAGTTCAGGCCCTGCATCGGGCTCTGCACTGATGACAAGGAGCCGGCTTGGGATTGTCTCCTCCTCTCTAAGCCTCACCTGCTGGTGTACAACTCTCAAAACAATAAGGAAACAAGGCAATTTACTAAAATGAGATAAAATGCAAATAGATACCTCATCAAAGAAAAGCATGGCAGATAAATAAAAAGATGCTCAACATCACGAGTCATCAGGGAAGCTCAAATGAAACCCATGAGGAGACTGCCCATTAGAGTGGCTAAACACAAATATTGGTAACAGCAACTGCTGCTGAGGACGTGGAGCCAGCGGACCCTCGAAGGTGGCCGATGCGCGACAGTACAGGGCTCCTGCGGGCAGGATGGCGGTTTCTTGTGATGTTCACAAGATAGGAATCAGTGATCCCACGCCTAGATGTGTGACAATTTATGTTCACACAAAGACCTATATGCAAAAGTTCATAGCAGCTTTATTCATAATCTCTAAACCTGGAAACAGCTCCAAAGTTCACCCAGGGATGTGTGCACTCACATCAGCAACGACGACTCACCAACAACAAAGAACTACTAATGTTTGCAACTTCATAAATGGATCTCAAATGCTTTATGCTGAGTTAAAGAAGCCAGACTCAAAGGCTATATACTGCAGGATCCACTTATGGAACACCCTCAAAAAGGAGAAACCATNGGTAATAATGTGCGTTGGTACAATGGGGGAGAAACAATGGACTTCTGGAGGATCATGAAACTGTTTGATGTATTAACTGTAGTTAATTGTTATGAAACTATGTCTGTCAAATTTTGGAGAACTATACACTAAAATGGATACTTTCACTGTAACATAAAAAAGATGAAATAAAATAGACCAAATCTACACAGATGTGCACTTTCTAGCAACAACCTCTATGTCAATACGGGTGGTGGTTAAATAAATATAGCAATCATGATGGAATATTTATAGCCATTAAAAATCATTTTCTACCCCCAAATGTTACAACATTAAGAAAATGTCCATGTTATGTTTTTGGGAAAAAGCAGGACACAAAGCTATATACAAATGGGTCTTAAGGGACACAAATGCACACACAAATATTGTATATTTACAGATGCAGTGGAAGCACCGCCAAGAACTCTACAGTGAGCCTCCTTCTCCCCTTCCTCTGTTTCGAGGTTTCAGTGACAGGCACTGCTTACCCATCGGGACGCCCAGGCCTCGGATCGCACTCTGCAAACACCTCACCTGGTATGGCAGGAGGTGACCAGGTGATGTGCACCAGTGTGCAGGACTTTACACAGGATTATAAAGTTGCATGAAACTAGAAATCATGGGGAAACAGACCAAACCAGCACTTTATTTTAAAAAGTTTTATTCTGCAGATTTAGAAATTTGAGATTTTTTTTAATAACTGCAAAAGAAATTCAGTCACACCTAATGAATGATTAACAGAATGTAGTGGTGTATTATCTAAACAGAAATCGTGCTGATGTGCCATAATAAATTGTCTATTAGTAAAAAAATACACTTTAGGGCACAGCATGGTATCACAAATTACAGTCAGGATACTTTGCAAGAATTTAATCAAACTAGAGAATTCTGAGTAACTGTATCTTTTTAAATGCAGCATTTTTAAAAATGTAACAACTCTGTGCATTCTTTTTTTCTTAAAAAAAATGACCTTGTAGGTGTCATAGAAATGCTGCTTTATTGCTGCAGAGGTCAAAGTTCAAGGCTCAAGAGGTACAGGAGAGAAATACAAAGGTAGCCTTAAGAAACTCGGTTTTGTTTATGTATAAAAAAGGTAAAGTTTATAAAAGTTAATTTACAAACCAAGAACAAAAGTGGTATGCACGCATTATGTACAAGCATCCTTAAAACATCAAAATTTTCAAATGCATAGCCAAAAAGAACAGAAAACCACCACTGCCCCTTGGAGGAAGAAAATAAAATCCCCAATCACACCAATATTTTCTTCTGGGTGACTATACATTTCTGAAACCAACAAATCCACAATTTACTCAATCTTTTTCATGATACAGTATCTAGATGTGCACAAAAGCCATAAAAACTTAGTAATCCATAGAGAGAATGATCTAAGAATTAAAAACATGAGGGTAAGGCATTCCTGCTGGTTAGTATGTCTGTGGTGATATGGTTAATTTATAGATCCAAAGAAGCCACAGAACCAGTCTCACATGCTTTGGTGTCCTTCCCTAAAAAAATGTGTTTTCATATACAGTAAGTAACTGTCTTCACTTGACGCCCCCCACCCCCTGCCAAAAAGAGCTATAAACTCCCCTTGCTGTACATTTCTGTTAAATCTACTACACTGGCTTATATGGTTCCAGGTACATTTTTTAAATGTGTGCATATTACCTCATGCATAATAAAATAAAATGAGTATGCTAGGCCAGGGCCATAATAAAGTTTGAAACAGTGTACTCTGGAAAGAATAGAACTCAAATGCACCCCATTACTGGCTGGTGTTTTAACAGAAATCAATACGTGAAGTTAAGCAGTGACCATAAAAAAGTACAAAAATCATTACAGAGCAAACCATCTTTGACCCTCCAGCCAATACCAATAGCTTTTCAATCACAAACACGTAGTCTGCAGCATGTGTTCTGACCACGGTGCAGGGGCATGCTCACTAATCTTCATCTGTTCAAACAGAATGCTTAATACTAACAAATTGCAGTATCGATTCTAAGAAAAGTATAATACTTGATAGAGTGCTTCCATTTAGATTTAGTAAGTTTAACCCAGTTTCACATTATTTAATCAAGTTCCTATATTTTAAGAATTAAAAGTGGTCAATCAGGACAGAAACACAGTTTGCTCCAACAAGGTAATTTGGATCTCCAGGAAGACACTTGTTTTGCCAGGTTTTAGGATCACCTATGAGAGAAAAAGAAGTTCATGTCAACTGAGGTTGGTTAAAGTGCCAGCCCTAATGGTCTGCAGTCATGGGGCAATCATAAACACGTATACTCCCACACAACCACCTTCTCGTTCTTCAGCAGATGCACTTGTATCAAAGCTCTATGTGCTATATTCTAATGAAGACCCACTGGCTGCTAAGGAGTCATTAGAATCATAATCCTTATTAGAATCCAAAGTGGTTTCAGATTTCTCCTTTATTCTTTATGCTTTCAAGTCCATGCCTTTTCAAACAATGAATAAAACTTGGGGCAACCAAATATGCCTGGGGTAGTTCCAGTGCCCAGGTCCACAGAACTATTAACAGCACTTCTTAAAGTTAGGACCCATTTGAATTGAGTATGAGAATATACTTCTCACACTCAACTACACACCAATGAATGAATGCCTGAAAATTCTGCAGAATTTGGTTCCTTCTGAAAGGAAGACCCTTCCTTCCCTTTACCCTCCCGCCCCCCCAAATCAGCAAGCCTGGACCAAGAACTTCTCAGTCCTAAACTTGGCTGTACAACAAAACCATTCATGGAGCTTTGAAAATTCACTGACTATTGAGTCTGAAGCAGGGCTTGGGTATTTTCATTTTTAACAAGCTCTTGTTGATTTGAGATCTGCAGCTGAAGCTAAGAGCCCCAGTAGTGGACAACAAGTGTGAAGAAGGCTGGGATGACGGTATGTCTCTGTGGTATCCAAGGTTAGGGATACTTGAAGCTACTGACTTTTGCTTCCCTTACACAATAGTTCTTAACCAAGAGTGATTCCGCGGGACAATGTCTGTGGACAGTTTTGCCTGTCATGACTGCCATCTGGTGAGCAGAGGCCAGGGATGCTGCTACACAGCACAGTATGCACAGGACAGCCCGTATGAACAAAGAATTCTCATCTGGCCACAATGTCCACATTATGCCAAGGTTGAAAGACCCTGCATACAGTGAAATGGTCTCTGAGTCAGGATCGGCTCAGCAGTTTAAAACCGAGTTATCTAACTTCACAGATCTCTATGGGCTTGTGCAGTACTGAAGAGAACAGACTGCTCAGGCATGAGGTAGAGTGAGGACAACTCTTTGGAAGTTAAAAAAAAAAATCTTAATTTCAGGCTCAAGTTTTTTTCCAGTATGCTAATTTTTGTTGGGATTAAGTCAGTAGTTATCAAAAGCTACCCCTGACTTTCTAAACAGAAATTTATAGTAGCAAAGCATTCTAGAGCCATATGGGATTACACAGAGGTACATTTCTCTTCTATGTCAACGCACTCAAAATTTAACACAGGAAAAAGTTGTTTCAATCTAATAAAATAACTTTTGTTCTGTGGCATAAAAAACAGGAATAACAAATTGATAATTTATGCTTCACATATTATCTGGGAAAAAATCATTTCTAAAACAAGTAACTAAAATAGACAGTTACTTTAAAGATTTTCATCCTAATTAGGTCTAGAAAACAACCAGAGCTCATGCTACAACTTGACTTCCAGAGTATCATGTTTTAAATGCAGCTTTATTAATGTTAATTCATTAATTCAACCTAGGCTAATAAAATGCTTCCCAGTGCAGTCCCTGAGGAAACAGCTTTACTATCCAGTGTGTTAAAATAAATTTATTCACTTTTTCCAGAAAATGGTGTACCTGTAGATATCAGAAAATGCATATTTATATATAATTTTTAATCTTGGGTAGTATTAAAGTATATTCCTCTATAATCTTCATGCCCTAAAACTCTATTTCATATTAAAACTACATTATGTTTTACTGATTTACTAAAAATTCAAAAGCAAAACTTTAAATTCTTATTTTTCTATATTAAGTTTAATTAAAGTGATCTATATCAAAAAATATAGAATGTTTCAACTCATAACTGATGTAGTCACCCAAGGAAGTGAGAGATGTGAAAATGCGATGGAAGCTTTGAAATTATGATCTTAAAAGCAAAAAAAAGCCATTTAAAAGGAGTGTGTATAACAGCAGTTATTTAGGGTTTTACACTGAAAACCGTGGCCAAGTATGATCCCAGTGGAAGGTATATTTTGTCTTGCAAATTTCTCTGGTGTCTACACTTTGTAGATTGAGGAATTAAACAGTGGTAACCAAAAAGAGAAATTATTACATAAAGGAATCATTTTAATAAGAAGATGGAAACGCCTCTGTATGTAGAACAATAAAAATTCTCCCACTTCATCTTAAAAATTTCGACAGAATAATTTTGTTGAACACCAAGAATGCCAACCTTTGGCCAAATCATCATTGTTTAAAAAGCAGAAACTTCTGTACCTTTCCATATTCATTTATATATGGAACACAAAGAAATTTCAAAACACTGGTGATGCCTACAAGGCCACAGGAATAGAGGGAGAGATGTGCTAACGAACAGCATGTGGAGCTCCAACAGCCCAGGGATTAATCAATGACAGTACCCAAAGCCCCCAAAGGACAGAGTGAAGACAGCATACCCGACGAGGAGTCGGATGATTTTAGAGCAAAAGACCAACCGTCAGGAGTCATGGACGCACAGTGTGGTAAGCGCAGCTCCACGGGCTTCAGGAACTTGAGGCCATGGGGCCCACACATCACTAAAGGGCTCAGCAGTGTCTCGCCTGCAGTCAAGGAGGGGGTGGGAGTGACAGGTTAGATGCCGATCTTCCTTCTAGCCCACAGTTCTCCTCACCCTCCCTTCTAATGACATGCTTTAAAGCCAAATGCAATTAGTCCTCCACAGCTGCAGTGACCAAGAAATATATAATGCAAGACACATGTGTAATTTAAAATTTTCTAGTAGCCACATTAAGAAAAAACAGGGACATAAACTTTTTAATATTTATATAACCCAATATGTCAAAACATTATTATTTCAGCATGTAACCAATATAGTAAATCTCTGAAATCAGTGTTTATTTTATACTTCCAGCACATTTCAATTCATAATAACCACAGGTAGCTGGTGGCTACAGCATTCGATCATGGGATTCTTGTAAGATATATTCAAATGTACTTTTTGTAAATGTTACTTAGATCTTACATTTTAAATGTTGTATTTGCTATAGACTTGGATTAAGAGGTTCACACAGGGCCAACATATGTTAGCGTTCCAGCAAAATATAAGAAAATGAGCTAAAGTAACATATTTAAGGAAGTAAAGCAACTGCTAAGACGCCAAAAGAAGTAGTCACATAGTTCATCGTATCATCCTGACAAATCCAGGAAAATTATGAAAAATAACAGCTTTCCCGGATTCCTTAAATTCAGAAACACACATGGTGACACTTGAGAGGGATATTTTATTCGCTCTGTTGAGCTCTTACTAGTGCTAGAGCTGGGGTGACGAGCACCTGCCCCAAGAAGCTTCTGTCCTACAGTCACATGACAGGCATGGAGCAAAGCCTTTCTGAGTGCCTGTTGCCTAACCCATCTCTAGACATGGAAGGGGTGAAAGACACAAAGATAGATTTGGTGAGGTCAGCTAAGACCACCTAGCAAACGGGTGGAGGAATGCCCAAAAGCCAGTCATCTGCCATCATTGTCACCTTCACAGTGAAAGTAAATCCCACCCAGAAGACATCAACAGACACTTCTCCAAAGAGGACATCCAGATGGCCAAGAGACGCATGAAATGATGTTCAGCATCCCTCATTATCAGGGAAACACAAATCAAAACCACACTGAGATACCACCTCACGCCGGTCAGAGTGGCTAAAATGAACAAATCCGGAGACTATAGATGCTGGCGAGGATGTGGAGAAATGGGCACCCTCCTATACTGCTGGTGGGAAGGTAAACTGGTGCAGCCCCTCAGGAAAACAGTGTGGAGGTTCCTCAAAAAATTAACAACAGAACTCCCCTATGACCCAGCAATAGCACTGCTAGGAATTTACCCAAGGGATACAGGAGTGCTGATGCATAGGGGCACATGTACCCCAATGTTCAAAGCAGCACTTTCAACAATAGCCAAAACATGGAAAGAGCCTAAGTGTCCATCAACTGACGAATGGACCAAGAAGATGTGGTTTATCTATACAATGGAATACTACATGGCAATGAGAAAGAACGAAATCTGGCCACGTGTAGCAACATGGATGGGACTTGAGGGTGTTATGCTGAGCGAAATAAGTCAGGCAGAGAAGGACAGATACCATATGTTTGCACGTATAGGTGGAGTAGGAGGAACTTAATAGAGGACATGGAGGAGAAGAAGGGGTAAAATAGTTGGGGAGCGGGAGGGAAGCAACCCATAAGAGACTTTTGAATGCTGAGAACAAACTGAGGGCTGATGGGGGTGGGGGGGAGGGGAAGGGAGGGTGTGGGCATGGGGGAGGCCACTTGTTGGGATGAGCACTTGGTTTTATATGGAAACCAACTTGACAATAAACTATTTAAGAAAGAAAAAAAAAAGGAAAGTAAAGCCCACCGTGTGGAAGGTCTCGACCAGCTTGGCCTTTCTGTAGGCCACCCCTTCCCGCCTGTGATGCCACCCAGGGCACCCCCCTCCAGTGTCCACTGGACAGGCCTTCCCCAAGCGAGAAATGTGCTGGGGTTGGCAAAGCAGAAAAGGGGTACAGATTATCCTCTCAACTGAGCACTACAAGCTTTGAAGAGCACACAGGACAACTCAAGTTATTAAAAACTAAGCAGGACAATAAATATATTTACCTTTCTCCTTATCTAAAGGTGGGAGGATGCTGTTGTCTCGGCAGACCTTGAAATAGATTTCTTGCTCAATTCCCTCAGGAATGGCTCCTTGTGGGATAATTATACTAACGCCAGTTTCTATGGAACTCAACACCCCACCGTTGCTGTTAAACACGCCTCGGGCTGTGGCCACCACGGTGTGACCATCCTCATCTTCATCTTCTTCCACAGCTGAAGGGCTGAGAGTCCAGAAACAGCTAATGAGTAAACTCTCAACAATACACCAGAGTTTTCGTTATGATTCTAACAGGTGGTTTCATTTTATTTCTCCATTTAATAAAGAAGGTAAGTTTTTGGTGACACATATTACTCACAGGAATAATAAATCATATTCTTCATGGAGAAATCGATTTCATTTTTTAAGATAACTAATCAATTCCCCTTCATTACTGAATGTACAAAGCCTGATTCCTTATTCACCCAACTACTACTACAGTCCGCTGGTTTTAAGAAGCTCATTTTAACATCCATGTAATTCGTGTTTTAAAACTGATGGCAAGCTGTAGTTTAAATGGTGGCACTTTTTTTCCTTCTTAGTGATACGTAAGACAATGGTGCATCTTACAACTGACAGCATCTCAGACCTGTTAAGTACTAATTAGGTTCTCTATCTCCCTCGGCTTTTGAGCGTGCACACTTATGGCCCATGCTGTCAAAGCTTTCCACAATACTTTGGTATGGGTACAACCCAAGCACCCATGAAAAAAACAGTATATTCTCTTAGTACACAAAGGATTCCAGAGGCCGAGGGGATGTGGTAGCAATGACTGGTTCAAAAGTGTAGGCTACCAAGACTTCTTGGAGTAAAATTTTGAGTCACAACCTAAAGGTGAGCGGAAAGATGGACTGACACAGTGAGTGTGTGAAGGGAAGCTGCAGCTCGTTCCCGCACGACCAGAGCAGCAGGGACAACGCTGATGTGGGGAGGAAGAACAGGTGCCCCACCCCTCCACTATGGGAAAGGCTCACAGGGAGGAGGCAGCACATGTCCACAACCCTCCCTATTTTTGGGAAGCAGATGGCAGGTGACTCTCCTGGCCCTGGGTTCTGCCTGCAAGTGCTTCTGATTCAACAGGTGGCTTGACAATGTAAGTGGATTTGGGAGGCTGAGGTGAGCTTATGTGAGGCCAGAATAGGTCTAGAGAAAGGAGTGTATGAGACTCTCTGTGTCACTTGCTCAGACATCTTACTCATTAAAACATTTTAAGAGCAAGCATCTTGAGATTGTTACATTTCTAGTATCACTGTTGAACAGAGAGTAGACAGGGAACACAGATGCTTAGGTTTCTATTTTCCAGACATAAGCACACCAAGGTTAGAGGTTATGGAATGCTATGCGTGGTTGAGAGTACGGGCTCCGTAGTCAGATGACTAGGGGCAGCTGAATTGGGGCTGCCCTCACCCTGTTGTGTGACTGGGCAAAATGAAATGTCACCTAACCTCAGTTCTTAGTAAAATGGGGATACTGACAATATCTATTGACTATATATGATCATTAGCTTTATTATTTTATTAAAATTCTCTTATACCTCTTGCAGGACCTCCTACAGAACAGCATTCATTGCAACAACATTTTGGACAACACTGTTCAGTTTAAAAGCCTAAGTTAAGGGGCGCCTGGGTGGCTCAGTTGGTTAAGAGTCTGACTTCAGCTCAGGTCACATGATTTCGTGCTTCACAAGTATGAGCCACACATCAGGGTCTATGCTGACATCTCAAAGCCTGGAGCCTGCTTTGGATTCTGTGTCTCCCTCTCTCTTTGCTCTTTCCCAAATTGCACTCTGTCTCTCTCTCTCTCAAAAGTAAACATTAAAAAAAGTTTAAAAATCTTACCTCACAGGAACAGCTTTAGGCACTGTGCTGACATTATTCATTTGGTACTTGGGTTTATCTGCATGGATGGAGAAAGTTTCAACTCCACTGTCAAACTCAGGAGGCTGTGTGGCACTGTGCGCTTTCACAAGAGTTTTTGGAGAAGTAGGGACTTTTGATGACAATTCAGGTTTATGTGCAGTTTCACTTGGCAGAAGATTGTGGTTAAATTTAGGACTTTCAAACTTGCGCTCAAATGGCCGAGCAGAACTTGTGTATGGTTTTGGTGTGAATCGATTATATGCTGGAGTGACCGTTTTCTGAGTCTGTTCAGCTCCATTAACTGGAGCTTTATCTGGGAAACTTTTCTGGGGATAGAAAGTAGACTGAACAGTGTCTTCTCGGTTCGGTGGTCTGAAAGTTGCTGGTTTATTCTGAGATGGAGGTGGGTCTGGTTTAGACACTAAAGAATTCTGAAAATCCAATGACACTGAATTACCTGAAAAATAAACATATATAAGCATTTTAAAAACTGCCTCAAAGAAGTTTTAATAGCCCCTGTGATGTCTCTTCCATCTTAACTTGTCTTGGTGCTGGAGTCAAGGACCAGGTCAGGGTCCCCAGAGTTAGAGGGCAGCTCTTGAACTCTGGTGGCTGTCTGTGACACTGAGGGACCAGGAGGGGCATGGACACATGTGGTGCTTTTTGGTGTACCCTGTGGCTGTGGAGCCAAGGTCATGCTGGACTCCATATGGAATCAGAGTCCAGGCTTCCAGAGCCTGGTGTCTAAATATCCTCTCTCCAATGTCTGTATAAAATTAGAAACAGAAGGACGACAGTACAGCTGTATTAAGACAAAACAAAACACAAAACAAAACCAGCACTACAAAACTCACACCTAACTGAACTCGAAAGGAAAGCCACAAACTGGGAGCACAATTTGCATAACTGTAGAGAATTAGGATCCAAAATCTATAAAGAACCCCTATGCACCCATAAGAAAGATGCAAACAGCAGGAAGATGAGGGAAGGTGCACAGAGGCCACAACAGAAGTGAAGGCCAGAATGCTCAGTTCCTTTGCAAGACAGACAACCTCATTACCAGGGAAATGCAAATACATAACAAACCCCAAATAACACTTCACACCCATTAGATTGGCAACACTTTGGTTCAGTAATGCCAAGAGTTGGCAAAGATGTGGAACAGGAATTTCCATGCATGGCTGGTGGCAAAGTAAAGTAGCACCAACTGAATTCTAGGAAGTAATTCCAGAAAAAAATAACACCAACACTATACAAAATCTTTCAGAAAAAAGAGAAAGGGGACATGCCCTAGGCTCTCTTTTATGAAACAAGTACAATGATGCTAAAACCAGACAAGGACATTATATATAAAAGAAATAAACAAACCCAAATTCCTTGTGACCATAGCAATATAATTTACATTAACACACTAAAGAAGGAAAATGTTACGGTCATCTTAATACGTGCAGAAAGAACATGTGACTTAATGCTTTCAGCAAACTAGAAAGGAACAGAAGGGAATATCTAAAACCTAATAAAGAGTAGCTACATATAACAAGCCACAAAAAAACACAGGGCTAACATTGTAAGGGTGAAAACACTTCATCCTTTCTCCCTAAGATGGGGAAGGCAGAGATGTCTGCTCTCATCACTTTTATTCAACATTTACTGGAGGTCCCTGACAGTACAAAAAGGCAAGAAAAAGAAAAGGCATTTAAGTATGGAAAAGAATTAAAACTTTATCTGCAGACATGAGAGTGTGGAAAGAAAATGTGAAACATGAGGTAAGATCAATCTACCACTACACCTCTACAGCTCAGCTGGTTGAAGACTTGGCCTAGAATTTGATTCCTACATAAATAATAGAAAAATGTCTGTAGTAGCAAAAAGGCAACAGAGAATGGATAAATCATGGTATATTCTTAGAGGAAAACATACAACTTTTTTTTGAAAGGGCCAAATGACAGCCATTTGGAGGTGACGGCAACAGTCTCCCTTTCAGGGTACTTAGTGGAAGACAAAGACAAAGCAGGTGCTCTGAACAATGGAGGACAGGCTGCACAGGTGTGAAGCCAGAGGGACAGGGAGGGAAAGACGCAGCAAGCAGGAATGAGGGAGAGGAGCTATGCCAATGGCCCAGGAAGAGAGGCGGCACAGTTAAGGGAAAATAGTTCCTGGTCAGGAGATGTGAAGGAGAGAAGACGGGCAAAAACAGGAGTACAGCTGTTAAAATGAATCACCTGAAGCTGTTAGCGACCCCGCTGGGATTTCACCACAGCACATAACTGTGAGGTGCTAAGGGATGCAGGTTATGAGGGACTTTATGGCTTTCCTATATCCATGGATATAAATGGAACATAACGGTAATTTTTACAAACGACTGATCAAAAACTTAGATTCAGACTTATCGGCAAATACTACTTCCAAAAATTGAGCATGGTTGTAAAACAGATTAAAATCTAATAAACTAAAAGTCTTTTCTGATAACAATGGTCAGTTATAAAACAGGAGATATACCTTTTTTTTTTGTATTAGAAGATGTATTTTTAACAAAACACTTAGTTTCATTGTGCGCAGCCTAAATGTTTCAAGTATGTATTAAAAAAATTGAAACTCATGAACAGTGAGATCATGACCTGAGCTGAAACCAATTGTCAGATGCTTAACTGACTTAGCCACCAGGCACCCAAGTATGTATTTTTTTTTTTTAATTTTAAGTTTTTAAATGTTTTTTTTATTTATTTTTGAGAGTTAGAGAGAGACGGCACCATCAGGGGAGGGTCAAAGAGAGAGGGAGACACAGAATCCAAAGCAGGCTCCAGGCTCCAAGCTGTCAGCAGAGCCCGATGCAGGGGTTGAACACACGAACCGCGAGATGATGACCTGAGCTCAAGTCGGACGCTTAACAGACTAAGCCACCCAGGCACCCCACAAGTATGTATTTTTAAATGAAAAACTCTTTTGCTTACAAACTGCAAAAATTCAATTTTATAAGTATTCCTATTACAGTAGTAATACCAACTTCCGAACTTCCTACCTTCACCGTGTGCCCCCTTGGCATGTGTGTGGAGGGCGAGAGAGGAGCTGGCAACAGGCTGAACAGGCTGGGCATACTGGGAGGGCAATGGAGGAGGAGGGGGAGTGGCCTGGATCGGCTCATAACGTTTCTCACCAAATGATCTATCCACAGGGTCAGCTTCAGGAGACTTTCCCCTGTGAAAAAAAATGAAGACAATGCCAACTTGTGAACATGGATTTACATTTACAAAAAAACAAGTTCTCATTCCTCTAAGTATCCCTGAGTTAAAAAAACAAAAACTGGAAATTTCACTATTCTTATGAGTATAAACAGGTAACTAACTCCACCAAAATATACAAACAAATTCAATCATTCATCAGCACAAGAAATGTAAAGACAGCACAGATACTTGAAGAATATTAGTAAAACATCCAGAAGATAGCAACCAAAAGGCAGATGAAATTTTGGGTATACTTGTGATAGTAATTGTGTCGCTTACAAAAAAGCAGTAATGATTGGGAGGTTTAAGAAAGCCTTGCATATATTTTGAAAAGTATTTATTGGCTCAAATCTTCTTTAGATTCGCTTTTGATTGGGTATTTAAGGTACAAAATCCTTGGTTTCTGGCATACTCAGAGCACCACAAAAAATGGTTTTATAGACCAGAGGTTGGCAAATTTTTTGTAAAGGGCTGGACAGTAAATGTTGTTGGTTTTTTTTGGGCCATACAGTCTCTGTCACAATTATTTGAATTCTTCCCCAAAGTAGCCATAGACAATATGTCAATGAAATGGGTGTGGTTGTAACACCAAATACACTGGACATCTTTCACTTTGAAATTGCCCTTAATTTACTAGATCCATTTTTAATTGCTTAACAATTGCTAGAGTAGCAGACACTGCTTGATTTTATAAGGCTCCTTTAAGTCAAACTGTGCCATGTATGCTTATTTTTCAGAATGCCAATTGTTAATAATGTAACACATAAAATTCAAGCAAAAGGAATCTTTAAAATAGACCCATAATTACAACACTGCCATCTAAACCTTTGCAGAGAGCCAAAGCTGCACTGGCTTTATGTGCACAAACGAAACAGACATTTGAATTACTTTCACAGAGAATTTCGTTGGGGAAGTATACTCTGGTGATTGGCTTTAAAACTATGCAGTTATGTCGCTTTCAGGCACTTAGGTTAAGCATTTGAAGATGATTTTAAAATCTAAAAGTGCACATAATCCCAGTGATGCAGTGAGGGACACCTCATGTAACAGCCTCACATTAATGCCAGTCTTACCACTTGATGTTCCTTTTCAAGTAGTCATAGCTAGGATAAGAGCCAAGAAATCTAGGTGATGGCAAAGCAAAAGCGCAATAGAAAAATGAAAGAAAATGGTCAATCTAACTAAGTACATTTGCAGCAAATGGAACTCAAATGTCATTTTAAAATATCAACCAAAAAATACACATCCATCATTTCAGAATCATTTGATCTATAAAACATCACTAACTCTCACTTAAGCTTGAAAATCACCAATAAATTAAAATACAGTAACATAGTTAGGTACTGCCTGCCCACTTTCCACATACATTTTTTAAATGTTTATTTGAGAGAGAGAGAGCGAGCGAGCACATGTGCATGCAGGAAGGGCAGAGAGAGGAAGAGCAAGAACTGCAAGCATGAGATCATGACCTGAGCCAAAATCAAGAGGTGAACACTTAACCTACTGAGCCGCTCAGGTGCCCCTGCCCTCCACAAATTTTAACTGTGCTGCTAGTGAGTAGCAAGGTGCTTGAGCTTTATTACTCTTCCATGTTTGCCCACTTTGGCTTCACTTGCTAGTGGTGAGCAAAGAAATGAACTAAATAAAGAAGCAGTACTAAGAATAAACAGCAGGCTCTGAAGAATTAAGAATAAAATGCTCCTTAAAAAAAAAGGGCTGGGCAAAAGAAATCCTCTAAGTGCAAACATAGGAAGAAGCGATGCAATACAACAGCTATGCTGATCCCTAGCGGTGTGAGGATGAACGGGCAAGCGGAAATACACATGCCTTTGAAACAGGACTATGATTAACCTGTAATCTTTCCTGGCAAGACCTGATCCCATTACCAGTTCCAAAGTAAGTCCTTGGGTGGGTGGAGCCTATTTGCAAAGCTGCTATGCTTGAATCTCACAACCTCAGTGAATGCCACATGAGCACAGGAATCTAATGTCAATTTTGCTAAGTTCTTAAAAAGCTGAAAACCACTAACACTTAGAGACCTAGAAGTCTCACATCAAGTTGGCTTTTGGGAGACAGATATTCTAGTGACAAAAAAAATCCCTAGTTGCCCTGAAGAAGCTTAGTCTCTGGGCTGGGACATGTGCATCCTGCTTTTCTAGCTCTGTCGTAGGATCCCGGAAACCCCTCAATTGCTTTAAAGGTCAATGTCTGAGACACCATTTCCTAACCTCCCCGATTCCAATGCAGCTCTCCAGAACTGTAAGACAGTTAATAGCCACTTGCTTTCTGGGGCATCTGTCCTGTGCTACCAGACTTCTCCCTTCTCTAAACTCCCACCATTTCTGAGGTGTGGGGTTTTCTATTTTTTGGGGGTGGGGGAGTGGGGGCACAGGAGAATGAGCAGGGGAGGGGCAGAGGGAGAGGGAAACGTAAGCAGGCTCCACACCAAGTACAGGGACTGACCCTGTGACCCTGGGATGATGACCTGAGCGAAATCAAGAGTTGGATGCTTAACCAACTGAGCCAGCCAGGTCCCCTCAGAGGTGTGTTTTTAAGTGGACCATAAGCACCTATTATCCAGAAAAAGGCAGCTCTGCTATTTCTATGTTATACTTTAGAAAATAAAGGCCTATAAGAAGTCTACTGGTGACCAAAAACAGTAAATAGTTTGGAAATACTGTAAGCAGGCTGTATATTTTAAATGATTTTCCAGTTGTTAAAGCCGTACTAACTGGGAACAAAAGTTCAACAGCATTAGAAGGGGAAGGCACAGAGACACATTCTGTCTTAGCCATCATGTCGTACTCCTCATTCTCCTTCCCAAAACTCTACCACTGGAAGACCCACACGGGGACAAGCAGCACAACTACAAAGAGTTTTCGCTTTCCCTCACAAAGGAATGCACTAATGTACATCTCAATTCACACTTTCCCACTCCCATAACACTCACAGCAGGAAAAACTCAAGAATTCAGTGTCTATTCACAAAGACAGATGTTACATGTTTTCTGTCAAAGCCAACCTATCCTTGAGAAACCTCTGACCAGCGAAGACTCCTTTGTCCCAGAGCTGGTTAATGAAAAGAGGGGCAGCTGATGTACCTATACACTGTGCCCTTTGTTGCTGAGTCCCCACCCACCAAATACTAGGAGCATTCTCGACCCTGTATGAAAATTCTATATCACAAATACGTTATTAGGTCTTCTTTGTAGAAAACTCAATTAACACAAAACCAAAAATGCCTGATCAGTTGATTCTCTGAAAAGACTTACTTTTTAGAACTTAATGTATTCTTTTAAGGCTGTATTCTGTTTACAGAGTATATAAAAGGATGAATAAAATCTCTTTCCTTGAACTATAGCCTTAGACTTGCTTCTAACAAGAATGAATGTGTTAATGACTTAAGTAAAGATGATACACCCTTCCACCTTACCAAAGGTGAGCTCCTAAGGCTCACTGCCGAGGTCTGGACGGCCTCTCCAGACATACTCAGTACGTGTATTGTGTTGGGGGAGGCTCACAACACTAGTGTAAGACACTGTTTGCATTTAACAGAAACCCCATGCAGCGTCCGAAGTTGGCATTTGCATTTCACATAAATGGCTTTCTTCTCTAGACAAAGACTGAAATGGGAGGACAGTGGACAAAGACTTTTAAATCTTCACTTCAAATGATGTCTAAGAAAAAAGTGGTAATTAAAATTAGGTTTTTAATAGAGGTTCCACAAAATTTTTCACTCAATAGTACATGACAAATGATAGCTAAGTTTAGACAATCCCAAGCATCTAATTCAGTAAAAATCGGGGTGCTTTGGAACTCAGACACAAAAGTGATTTGTGAGGGCTTTTTGATGTAAAATCTTGGGGAAGCCGAACTATAGTCCCCATCATCCACTCAAACACTAAACATAGGTGCTGCTGTGAGGGGGATTTACAGATGTAATGCCTCTAAATCAGTGGAGTTCAGTTAATCCAAAGGGAGATTATATGGATGGACACTTTTAAAAAGAATTTAGGCCTTCCTTGAACTCAGAGACTCTCAAACAGCTCTGGATCTTCTCTTCCTGTCCTGTGAACTCACAGCTTGTTTATCAGCAGGGTCCTACAACAGTGTAAATGAATTCCTTATAATAAATCCACATCTGTTTCTCATTCTTGGGGGTTTGTTTTGCTGAGTACGAACCCACCTATGCCTATATGAGTTTCTACCTCATTCTCAGTTGGGTTTGTACCCTAACAAAACCACAAGAAAGAAAAACAAATCAACAAAACCCCCAAAAGACAAGTCAACAAATGGAAAGACCACAGAACAGGGAAAAGATGACTGGGAGTCGAGAAACTTGGGTGTTTAGTCCTAGCTCTGCCCATCATGTCACCTCACTGGACCTTGGCTTCCTCATGTGTAAAACTTGACCAGAAATACTTAAAATCTCCTCAAGCTCCCACAATTAAAAAAAAGATAAGCCCTTTCTCACCTTGAAGAAGAAGAAAAAAACCCTATTATCTTCCTTCAAATGTTACCTCCTTCATGTTATTTTCATATTTAAAAAGCAGAAACAGAAAAGAAGGAAAAGAACCAGTATTAAGTATGCTGCACAGAGAGGGGAGACTTCTGATTCACCTAAAAATCAGACTTCTGATTCACCTCAAAACCCTTTGATTTTAACGTCTTTCCTAATGCAAAAATTTTGTAGATCAGATATCAGGGTTTAAGGACAAACACACACAACACGTCCTATAGCTAGAGACTGCATGGTGCTAAACCACTGGAGCCAACAGAAATCATGTATTAAATACGAACGTAACTATAATCCTTCCAAATACACTGAACTTCACATGATTACTCTGCAACGGAACGGTTATGTTGCTTCTTATTTTTTAAAAGTAGGTCTCAGGTGAAATAACTTACTTTGAAGAATAACTAGAAAAGTTTGGTTGGCTCTGAGAATGAACGGGCTTGGCAGGCTCTGAGAGATGGCCAGTAGGAATGTGTGTAGAAGGCTTGTTTTCAAAACTTCTCCGGTCAAAATAGGAGAGCTGCTTTCGATAATATTCTTCATCCTCCTCGGGATCATAATGATTTGACCGAACAATATCTTCGGGTGGCTTCATTTGAGGTTTTTGAGGTTCTGGGATCCTGACAATGAATGACAAATGGAACAAATTTTTAGACGTTCATTTTACAAAGAAAATGAAATACACAAATATCTTATCTTGACCTTTTACTGCTATGATTATTCAGCATCTAGCTGAGCAGTCCAACAGTCAAAATGGACATTCCACACCCCATGTCTTCATCCATTACACTCAGAAGGCAGCCCTCTTCCAGCTCATGAGTCCTTTGACACAACCTAATACACTTAATAATTATCTGGTTAGAACCTAACAGCAGACTAGAAGCAGTTACTTAAAGAATAGGAAGCATAACTAAGACAGTAGAGAATTTCTCAAAGTATATACACCAATGCTAGCAACAAGTAATAACTAAGAGAATTTAAGAACTTTAATCCAGGATCAATACATGATTCTCATAGAAGGAAACAGCTCTATACAGTCCAAAGTTCTGGAGGGCACAGGAAGCAGTAGTGGGGAAGAGAGTAAGTTATTAATAAGCAAACTAATACAGATCTTCCTCAATTTATGATGGGGTTACATCCTGATGAATCCACTGTAAGAGGAAAATACCGGAAGTCCAAAATGCACTGAATACACCTAATCTATCAAACACCCTAGCTTAGCCTAGCCTACCTTAAATGTGTTCAGAACATACATGAGCCAACAGTCAGGCAAATTCATCTAACACAAAGTCTATTTTATAATTAAATGCTGAGTACCTCATGTAATTTAGCGAATGCTATATTTAAAGTGAACAAGAGAATGGCTGTAAGGACATAGGATGGTTTTAAGTTACTGGTTATTGACCCCCGTGATCGAGTGGCTGACAGGGAGAGAGCACTGTACCATCTATCACTAGCCCGGAGGGAAAAAAAATCAGAATTCAAAATTTCAAAAAGGTCTTTTATGATTTCTACTGAATGCATATGGTTTTCACACACTTGTAAAGTTGAAAAATTTTAAGTCAAACCATTATTAAGCTGAGAACTGTCTATACATTGTTATGTACACGCTGCTTAAGTGAATTTTAGAAACTCTGCAACAAAAATAAATGGGTTTCACACCAAAAAAGGATCTAAGCTTTCCGTTATCACAGATTTATTTTATGTAAAACGCTCATGATACTGGCTAAAGACGACTCCACAGTGGTTTGCACTTTCATGAAAAGCATTAGACATTGTTAAAGGGAAAATGCGTCGTGTCAGAGAGCAGCTTCTCTTTATTACACACAGAAATGTAAGCAAATAAAACTCATTAGTTGGGCAGAAGAACTGTATTCAAACCCAGTGTGTCATTTACTCACAGTATGACAAGGCCAATGTTAAGAGAGCAGCTGCCAGGTTTCTCTCCTGGCTCCAAGTCCTAAGAACTACTCAAACCCCTCAGCCTTAGTGCCTCTCTTTAAAAACAATTTTAAATGTTTATTTATCTTTGAGAGACAGAGAGGGAGAGAAAGAAGGAGCAGCAGAAAGAGAGGGAGACATTGAATCTGAAGCAGGCTCCAGGCCCTGAGCTGTCAGCCCGACATGGGGCTCAAACCCACAAACTGTGAGATGATGACCTGAGCTAAAGTCAGATGCTTAACCAACTGAGCCACCCAGGCACCCCCTCAAGTGCCTCACTTTAAAATGGGGGAAAGGACCATCTTCCCACACTCACTGAAGTGCTTAGCGCAATGGCAAGTACAGTCACTAAATGATTCATTTTTGTTATTTTAGTGAAACTGAGTCTGTCTCCTTATCCCTGAAAACTAAGAGTTTGCATGTCTGAAAAAGCACTTTAAAAACTAAAACACATACTACAAATGCAGGGCTTTAAAATTTTTATTTCAATTGCTTGGTGGAAGAATAGACTTGATCACTCAAGGCATAACAAAGTCAGTTACAGAAGGCTTTATCAAGACCTTTATTTTTCTTTCCAGGGCGACTGTCTTAATTAGAAAGGCTAGTAGTTTTCATTTAAGAACAAACAAGATCCTCTCCCTTTTCCTTTCTGCCCTCTTCTAACATAAGCCTTTTACTAAAAGGCTTGCTTACTGCTTAAGTGGGTAGATTCCTGGTCAGTTTCCTACTACAAACACCACAAAGCGTACCCACCTGTACAGTGTTTTGTCATGTTCACTGAACTGATTCTGAGGAGTGGCTTTAGGACCAATGGCAGGAGCACCTGGAGGTTTAGATGCTACCTCTGGAGGCTGCAAAAAAGAAGACAAACATGCCCCAGGAACAGAGAGTAAAACAACAGGCTTCATTTAAGCAGGAGAGGGAGAGCAAAGAAGCACTCTGAAGTGCTCCTTCACTGAATGTGCCCACGTGTCCAAGGCAGGAAAGGCATGGTTACATGCTTACCTTAAAACCAGCAGTGTGGTTTTCATCCTTCTTATTCTCCAATGATGCAGATCTTTTGTTTTCAAACATTTTAACTCTAGTGAGCACAGACTGGGGTTTCATTGCTGGATCTTCCTCCTCTTCAGTCAGAGTTGGGGGTGGGGGCAGTGGTTTGGTATGTGAAGGCGGAACTTCTGGTTTGTGTTGAGATGCGGGTATTAGAGGAGGGACAACGGCAGCACCATGGAGAGGCTCGTAGTGGCCTGCTTTAGAGGTAAATCCTTGTGAGGGTACTTGCTCGTAACTTCGCGGGTATTGGTCAAAATACTGCTTGGGTTCAGCCGCCTTTGGGCCTGCTGAAGAATAGGACTGTGCTTCTGGTCTGTATCTGTTGTGCACGTCATATCCAGGAGTTGGCTGCTCTTCATGTCGTAGGGTGGAGGTTCTAGGTGGCTGGTCATAACGTGGTCTGCTGTCATAGGATAGAGGGGCTGGCTCTTCAAAACGTGGGTAATATCCTCGTTCTGAAGACTCTTCAGGATGCTGTCTGGAGTCAAGCTCCCGCGGGTGCTGATTATCAAAAGAAGGCCGAGGCTGGTAGGGTTGTTTGTCATCATAATATGACCACTGCTCTTCATATGTAGGAATGCGTTCTTCATAGCGCAGACGATGGTCATAGTTTCGAGAAAACTGGTCTGTGTAGCTAGAGGAGTCGTATCTGTATGCAGGCTGCTCCAGGTCTCTAGTGGCTTGTTTCTCTATGTATGGGGGTTGGGATTCATAGCTCAGGTTAGGCTCTTTGTCTGGCCTCTGCCCTGGGTGACCAACAGGGGGCTGTTTCAAAACATGATTCTGTCTCATCATTTCTTCAGGATAGGGATCTTTTCTGTACACCTGTATAAAAAAATCATGTGTAAGTACAAACGCTGCTCTTCAATTCTAGTCTACTTTAACAGACAAAAATATAATTTAATATGTGAAAATGGTATATCCCACCATTTATTACCAAGACAGAGATTAGTGAGAAAGCTAGTTTAAGTGAAAGCTCAAAATTTATAACGCAGGTAGGGGGCTTTTATGTTTTAGCATGTTCTAAATGAAAGTGAGTTAAAGATAATTATTAAATTTAGTAGAAAATTAATACATTGAACTACTGATTCCACTTGATTTGGACACAGGAAATAAAAGTCATAAAGAAAAGTATGGACACCATAATTTATAAAGCACAAAAATGTTTACAATGGGTCACAGATAAATACTACAAGGAACTACCTAAGATACTGAAAACAAAAACAAAACAAAACAAAATTAAGCACAAATCCCAATTAAAATGCCTATCTCCACATTATCAGTAGTATACCAATGGAAGCCATGCACACTACAAAACTGAAATGATCCATACTGATTGGAAAGCACCATGGTGTATAAGCCCACAGGAAAAAAGCAAAAGGAACACTTAAAGGGCAAAGCAAAAATGATCGTGTGCTAGAATGATGGAGAGCAACAAATGAGGGCAACACTGCGGCACAGGTACCTTTGCTGGATCTACATGCGACGACAATGACGGCTCTTGATCTCTTAGCATTATGTGAGCTGCCTCAGTACTTGGTGTTCTTAAAGAATCAGCTTGTGGTGAGTAAGAGGTGGGAGGAGCTGGGGTGGGCCCCTCCAGTCTTACATTAGTTAAAGTTACATTATGGTTAACGGCAGAGGTTGATGATGCTGGGTTTGTTTCAGGCGAAAGGTAAGGGACTGGAGATGAGGCTTCTGCTTTCTGTGAAGTGTTTAAAATATTTTAAATATAGTGTTTCTGTTTACTGCTAACTTCCCACTTCCATTTATAGGGGTTGGTAGACATACATTTAAGTGTGCTGAATAACAAAACTATGACCTCACGTCCTCAATTTTTTTAAAGAAATTCAGTATTCTGCTGTGTAAGACAAACACAAAGCTTAGAATTAAGTCCTTGGTATTGTCAAATTGAAATTAAAGATCAATTCTTAATCTGAAGAAAGGACAAAATATACTCTTCAACTCAATCACCACATTCTAAAATTTAATAATGCACCTCTAACTACAAAACGTTGAATGCTTGCTGCTTACCTGTTGAGAGGCAGTTTTAAATCCAGGGGAGTCTATTCTATGAATTGGTTGTGGCTGCGCTTGTGGTGAATAAGGAGGATATGTTTGGTTTTCATGATGCATTCCAGAGGAGTCCTCTCTTACAGGCTCAGAGGACCGTGTAATGGCAGACTCCGGTGGAGTCCCAACCTCATCATTAAGAGTTTCATCTAGTTCTTGATCAGTGTAGGCCCCGCCTTCTGTATCTGTGTCTTCATAGTCAGAAGTGTGTCTACTGTCCGTGCTATACATTGAGTATTCACTACCTGGGGCTGACAGGTAGGACAGACGATCATCATGCAAATCAAGGTCATCACTTGTAGCACCATCCGCCTGGGTCAAATAAAAGTAAATCAAAAATTTTATTCAGTAGTTCTTTAAGAGATGGCCTTTATTTTACAAGGGAGATTGAAAAGGATATTTTTCTCTGGAGAAATCACATCTATTTCTTGAAACTTCTGACGAAAAAAGGTCAAGAAGATTGTACAGCACACATGCAGACACACAGAGCATCCTTGGAGATCTGAAGGGACTGGAAGAATGAACTGCTGGCTGGCCAGCCAGGACAAAGCTGGACTCCGAGGCTAAGCCCCAGGAGTCTACGAAGGAACTCTGATACCACCTAGGGTTACAAAACCTAATCGACCTAATCAGTCCCTACTTTACCGCCCCAAAGCCAGGGGAAGAGGGAGAATACTATACCAACCCAAGCTCACAGAAACAAGGACACACTGACAGAACAGCGCATGTAAGAGTAACTATGAAAATAAATGCCACAGTTCAAGGTGAGTAAGAGCTTACATACATATACATAGAGAAAACAACTTGTTTAAAAAGTTGGTGTTTGGCCCTTAAATTTTTATAAAACACAATGGGAAAGAATCACCTAAGTGCTGGTTGCCTCATTAAATTAAGAATTGTGTAGTACCCGATGGATGCTGAGGGAGAAATGCAATTATGTTTCTCTTTTATAAGTAATTAAGAGCTGAGTTGGTTTTTATTAGTCTACACTATCTTCTGAGTAGACTAGAAAGATAACAAGAAGTATCTGAGGGAAAGGAATCTAAAGAGTTGCATCAACAGGCTGCCATTAGATACTAGTTTGAAACTAGTACCTGGATTAATTAGAACAGTCCCTGAAGAGCTTGCCTGGACATTGTGCCCAGTTAGGCATGAGAACTGAAGGATCTGGAATCCAGAATTCAGACAATCCTCCTTCCACTGTAGCACAGACTGCAGGAGAAATATAAAGCCTGATCTGCCTGAATGGGACTTTCCACACAGTCCTATGCCTGGCTCTCTTATGAGCCTGACCCTGAGTACTGCCTTCCTGATAAGAAAGACTAGGGTATGTTAGGCCCCCCAGGGGCTCTGGTTTTCAACAGAGTACCTGCTGGGCTTGGGGAGTGAGATCCCAGGGCTCTGCTCTATGTTAGGGCAGACTCTCCCTCAAGGAAATCTCAATGGCTTCTAAACTCTCTAATGGCTGCCGCAGAAGAGAAGTCTTTTTGCTGTCTACTCTAACCTTTAACTTGCCAGGGTTCTGGAAGACTATAACCCTTCAGCCAGCCAGGGAAGTATTTAAGTTCCTGGGGAAGAAGTAACTTGGAACTCACCAATCCACCTCGCTTTCAGTGGTGTGAAATGCACAAGTGAGCAAGAACCATGGGTTGCTCTGAACCAAGAAATGACATATGCCTACATGTTAAGAAAGCCTCAGGATGACTTTTCTTGGTTTAGTAGAGAACACACAAGACCGTGTCAGATCTTGCAAAAAAGAATTCTTCCTAGCAATTAGACCAAAGTAGTTTGCTCAGGAAAGTCCATGTGAAATGAAGTGGTTTTAGTTTAAGAATCTATCATAAAATATACTTGAATAGAAGGGGCAGGAGATCTAGCAAGCTTCATTTAAATTATAACAACCTTTTCTAATTTACAAAATGCAGCAATCTACCCTAGTAACAAATGATCTATTTTTCCCCACATAAAAAGTTGTGGGAAGTTAGACCTCATTTTAAAATCCAAGCAAAGACAAGAAGCACACAGTAATATCACAAAAAGAAATTATAAAATATTAAGATTTGTGGATAAAGAAAATCCCTCAGAGAGGCAGAGAGCACACTCTGCGCATTTATAAACTAATTTCATTGCGAGAATCACGAATGCAAGCTATTAACTAATCTACTGGACAAAGGCCGCTGAAAGAACTGTGTTTTTACAGATTAGTAGGAGAGAACTACAATCCTTTGTATCAAATGCCACATGAGAGACAATTAGTAATAGTGTGTTTCTATAAAGTGGTGCAGTAGGTGTTTTGCACCTCGATTCGTTTGTCAAGTGTCCCAGCTGACATGTCAGTTATTCAAAGTGGTCTGATGAACTCATATGCACAGTCCAACCCTGAAAGTGGTACTGATAAGAAAACACCATGATCCTAACACATGAACACAGGTGGGACTAGCAGACCAGACACTACCTCTAGATGTGAGCACTGTACCCTCTCTCATTGCAGAGGCTGTGTTTTCTGGATAAAGGGTACGGCGGGCCTAAGCATGCAGCATGCACTGCCAGAGCGTCCGTAGCCACAGCCAGGCAGGGGAAAGGAGGGGCCATGCAGGCACAATACACCACAAAAACCAAGCCAACAAGGAAATATAAAACACACACACACACACACACACAAAAAAAAAAAAAACAGAGAAATTCTTAATTTTCTCTAACAACCAAAACATATTAATGTTATTGTAATGAAGGTAAAAGATAAAAAACAAAAGGCTCCTTCAGCTGTATTAACTTGCCAAACTAAATGAACTGTTCTTTCCCACTGAAGACTGCTATAAAACCTGAAAGACTGACAACAGATAGTCGTTATTTTAAAGCTGGTCATCTGCAGGGGATGCCTGGGTGGCTCAGTTGGTTAAGTGTCCGACTCCTGATTTTGACTCAGATCATGACCTCATGGTTCTTGA
This sequence comes from Crocuta crocuta, assembly GCF_008692635.1. Lineage (NCBI taxonomy): Eukaryota > Metazoa > Chordata > Mammalia > Carnivora > Hyaenidae > Crocuta > Crocuta crocuta. Next base: position 7,766,265 of record NW_027529641.1, on the reverse strand, counting down.
GTTTGAGCCCTGCAGGGGGCTCTGCACTAACACTGCAGAGCCTGCTTGGGATTCTCTCTCTCCCACTCTCTGCCCCTCCCCTGCTCATGCTTTCTTTCAAAATAAATAAAACTTTAAAAATAATAAAAAAATAATAAAGCTGGCCATTTGGATGTATAAAAAAAAAATCAAAATTTGAATCTAAAAATGATGAATTGCTTTGCCCAACATTTCCTAGTATGTTATAACAATACTAAAAGGTGCTAAGTGAAAAAAAAATTCCCTAGGTAAACAAAGTAATACAACATGTTCTTTACTTAAGACTCCTCAAAGCCTTTTTACCATGCTGGTGGGTACCGCTGCCCCTTGTGGGGGCTGTGACTGCAGATTTCCCCTCCACTACTTGCCTTCACAGTGCCTTTTTCTTTCTGACCAAGTCCCGAATCTTGCGTGCAGAGGACAGCACTCTGGGCAATACTCACCTACCCACTCAACTCTCCTCATTTCCAGAGGAGGAAACTGAAGCCAGGTTCTAAGTCATTCTGTGGACAGCAGCAGAGCGAGAACTCAAACTTGCTCTTTTAGTTATCATTTAAGAATTCTCTGAGATAACACCATTGAAGTAGTAATTCAGTAGGTGGGGAAATTTCAGAATCTTTTACTATCAAAAACAATTTATAAAAACTTAAACAGTCTTCTATCAAAAACAAACTCTCCCCAAGTTATTCTAATATGTTGATCTAATCAGAAACAATGGTAACTCAAAGGCATCTCTGATTTGTAATATCATTTATTGAAAGGGTTAAAAAAGTAATAGGAGATTTCTTACCTTTCCTTCAGAAACCCATACCAACTGATTCTGCTGCTGCTGAATTGCTTCTTTCAATGCACCATACCAACCATCATTCATTGAATTTAAGTTAATTGTAGCTGAAAATAAATTAACAACATTGTTTTATGATTAGAACACCAACAAAAACCAGAATTCATTCAAGCCTGCTTAGAGCTCAATCATCATTTCTTAATTATTTGAAATACAATGTTTGAGGACACACATCTTTGACATGTCCATTTTGGCGCTGTACATTTTCTCTTTAAACAAAAAAAAATTTTTAACATTTATTTTTGAGAGACAGAGAGAGACAAAGGGCAAGAGGAGGAGGGGCAGAGAAAGAAAGGGAGACACAGAATCCAAAGCAGGCTGCAAGCTCTAAGCTGTCAGCACAGAGCTCAACACGAGGCTCAAACTCACGAATGGTGAGACTATGACCTGAACGCTTGACGTCCAATGAGTTGGATGCTTAACCAACTGAGCCACCCAGACACTTGTGTACATTTTCTTTCAATCAAACAGCAGCGGTTAATACAACCGGAAACTTTCCAAAGCAAAGGTTACATAGGTTTTAGCATCTGAACACAACATTTTTGTCTACATATTGTTGCCTATACATTTAAACCTAAATGAAGGCCTTTAATATACTCACTTGTAAAAAGATGGTGATTATTTTTACGAAGTTTATGAGACCGTTCATATAATTTCCTGGCACTTTTCCGAGATTCTGGACATAACCTCATCCTCATAGTTTTCACACCTTGCTTAGAATCAGGGTTAAGGAATACTACAATTGGATACCACTGGGCGTAATTCAGACGATCAACTGCATTTGGGGTTACATCTAATAAAGCATGTTTGTCCTGGAGACACAAAGCAAAAATATAAACAAAGATGCAAGATACAGTTAATTAAGAATTATCACCTTTAAAAAAGTCACAGCCTAGATTACATTCCAATGGTAATGGACCTTTACTTAGGTTCAAAAATGTCTCCACAGTATATATTAGAAAAATCTGTAATCAGAATTTAGTTCAATACAAATTCTAGCCCAACTTTAAAAAACAAAAAACTTCTTAACCAACTTACTTCAAGACAGCCCCAATACTTATAAGTTGAAGCATTGTCTATGTTCAGTAAAGTGAAAAATGGTGTAAGAATTTAATGTTCCTAACATGACCCTGTAAAGTAACAACGTATTCCTTATACATATAAATATCTATTGATGCATGTAATATTATTTCTTTGAAAATGGTTATTGGAATGTGTTTCAGTAAAGGCTTCATTTTTTTTATGGTATACCAGTAATTTTAGAAAAGCTACTTTTCTACATCCAAATTAACTAAATTTCATCCCACTCAAAAAAACAACATTCACAGTTTATAATAAAACAGGGCAATTTTTAAGAACTTACCTGATCTATTATTTGCTTGATTGTATGAAGACGAATAATGCCAGAGCTACGTTGGTCAGTTCCAGCATCTCGTGGTTCACTTTCTATTCATGATGTCAGGACAAAAACAAAACATCAAATTTCCATTGGTTAGACCAGAGTTTCTAAACTACTGGGTGCTACTGACATGCTGGGCTCAGTAACACTTAGTTATAGGGGCTCTCCTGTGCACCACGGCCAGTTCAGCAGCACTGCTGGCCTCCTCCTGCTATGTCTCTGCTCCAAACTGTGACCAATAAAAATGAAACCAGGAGTGGCTAATATCCACAAAAGATTGGAACTGCCCCTGGCTGAGCACCACTGGGTTAAGATCAACGCTTCCCAACAACTCTGGGATTAGAACATAAGTGAGGTGCTTGCCTCAGGAACAATATTTAATGGGGTGCAACAAAAAACTCAGCAATCAATATTTTGCCGCAATATGTTCAAAAGATCAAAATTAATAATCCACAATAAGCAGCACACCAAATTTTTAAATAGAATCAGTAAGTAAAACTTCAGTAAAACTTTAAGACTGCCACTTGGTGAAGAGAAATGATCAAATATGTCATTCTTTCCACTGAAAATGTGACTTTAAAAAGTAAATTTAAAAATACTGATGAGCTTGCTTTCGTTAAAACCAGGAAAATAAAACTATGATATAAATAAAATATTTAAGCTTGAAACAATGCAAGTTTTAATACACATATTTTTTGTTTTCCAAAAGTTTTCTAACTACTTCAATGTCCTAGGGGAAAAAAAGCCATTAAAAAGATGTAAAAACATGTATGTATGGATTCACATTTTTTCTTTTGCCCAGTGCTTTAATATGGCTTGACATGGCACTATTTACAAACGTTTTACACATTTTGACATGCAGAGAAAGTGGCACTATTTGTATGGTCTACAGAGATAACTGAGGAGGCCTCTCCTGTGTAGAGTCCCATCCATCCATGGGCGGGGCTGATGAAATCGATACCTGGGCAGATCATCAGCAACAATGCTATATAGCAAACTGGCTGAAAGACTTCTGGGTTAGAGATCTTTTCTATAGCAGTAGAAGGAGAACCCAGGAGCAGTTGATTTCTAACTATGAGAAGGCCTATGGTTTTATACTAGTAACCTGTCTCTCTCTACTGGTGTATAGTATGTGAAGTGCAGCTTGAGATGACTGCTAACCAATTATCTCAGAGGTCCAATTTATAAGAAGTTTTTCACTAAAAAGGTATAGCAATGTTTGTGACTCTGGTCACAAGGAAAGCTTGAAAAACAAAAGGGAATTCAGGTGTTTCAGACCAGACAAAAACCAGAGATTTGGAAGGAGAAAGGTCACAATGAAGGATGGGGGAAGGACTCTAGAGAATGAGACTATTGTAAGTTAAAAGCCCCATGGGCAAAGAGAGCAGAATTTCAAATCTGGTGAACAGAGAATTAAACAGAGAGATCAACTGGGAGTTTGGGTTGGAGAAAATGTTACTAATTCTTAACTTAAAAGACCTTCATTATTCAGAGAGGACACATAACTAAGCTATTTGAATCCCTTTTATAACAGCCTGGCTACAGTGTAAACCCAATTAAACCAATCAATTGCTCACTAAGATAGAGCTTTTTAAGTCTTCACACTTTTCCTAAATTTAAAAAACCTAAGTTTCGTTATGGGTGGGGTTACCATTAACTTTTTAATTTAATTTAATTTCAATTAATTATTTATTTAAGAGAGAGATAGCACCCGCATGCAAGTGAGCAAGGGGCAGAGAGAGAATCCCATGAGGTGCAGAGAGAGAGGGAGAGAAAGTGTGGATCCCAGAGTGGGGCTTGAGCTCACCAGAACAGGGCTTGAACTCAAGAACTGTGAGATCATGACCTGAGCCACAGCTGAATGCTTAACCAACTGAGCCACCCAGGAGCCCCACCACTAAATTCTGTAGGCCAAATGTGACCTACAACAATGACCCAAAAAAAACCTCTTCTGAGAAAACAAACTGAATGAGGAATCAGAAATAAACATTTTCTAATAAATGTTTACTTATTAGAATCTAATAAACATTTATATTAAAAGATATAAACATCATAATTTGTGTGCAAATCTAGTTTCATAAAATATCCTCATTCAACTTTACCAACAGCCAAGTGAAAGCAATATAATAAGGTAATGCTCTGATCCTTTAAATTAGCACTTATGAAGTTAAATATGTTAATGCAGATCTCCTATAGTAGGTAGAAACGACAAAAACAATGGCACAATCCTCTGGAAGGCAATAACAATTATAAACAGCAGTAGCCAGAGAATGTTCGTGTCCTATGGTTCATTCCTTCCTGTATTTGAAAATTCTAAGAAAATTACCCTAAATATGGAAAAACCTATATTCTTGAGGATTTAAATCCTTTGGAAAACAAGGCAGAGCATAAACAAGCAAATAAAAATATGGACAGATTTCTGAGTCTTTTATAACAGTAAAAATATAACATTGAAAACATTATGTAAACAACAGAAGGCTATTCAACCAAATTTTGGTTGCAGAATGGATAATAAAAAATATGGTATTATCTATTAAGAAAAACAATAAAGAAAACTCCACAAAAGTCTGCTTTACAAAAGGTGACAGGGTGGAAGAAAATATAACAGGTAAAATTTAGGATGATTATGATGTACGTCAAAACCAATTCTCCAACCTTTCCACCTAATATTTTTATAATTAGGGGGAAAAAACAAGTTTCAAGTTTTTACATACACCATAGAGCAAGTCAAAGTGGTCATAACTAAGTCTGTATATTTAAAGTACCACCATAGCCAAACTAATGAACTATAAAAGAAATCTGCAAGCAAATGCTGCAAGGCATTTAAAGCATTACATCTTCAATATTTATATTTAACACTCACTTACTATAAATGACTACAATAACAACTCATGGCTTGAATCATACTTTTATTACCCTTTTTATATACTTGAGTGTTTCTATTCGCTTAATGACAAAAAGCGCTGGAAGGGCTGGGTTCAAAGTTGAGTTCTGTGACTCATCAGCTGGGTGTCATTAGGAAAGTATGGAGTAAAGAGGTTGTGCTGGGTGCCGGTCCCTACCACCCTAAGCTCAAGTTGCCTGACTTCAGCATGAGTAATGCTGGTAAACAAATATTTCTCCCATTGTAATATTGTCAGGCTTTATTAAGTAAGACTGTGTGCAATTTTCATATGCAGGCTAGAGCTTCATAAATGGTGATTTTTTTTTATTATTAAAGGGAATTGGTATGACAAGAACACAATCAGTCAAGTTTCCCTCCAAATTAAATAAATGAGGAAAATTGAAAAATTTCACTTACAGAAAGTTTTATTTCTATTAAGTGAATGGATGAGATACAACCTTTAGAGAAATAACTAATGAAGTAACACCCTCAACCTACTCTTAAATCAGTCTTAAGGCTACTTACTTGCAATCTGATAAATATCTGGTTCTTCTCTTGCCAGCTTTTCTCTGGCAACATCAGCTATGGGCCCAAAGATAGTTACAGGTCTCAGAAATCCAGCTGGGAAGAAAGTCAAAGAAAAAAACAACATAGTTTATACTTTTTCTTTCTTAAGCATATGGACATTAAAGGATATTAAGGTTAGTCTACAGAAAATAAACAACCTTCTCGAAGAACAACTCTTTCATATGCTGGAAACTTTGTTTGAACTGGTTGAGCTGACAAATCCTCTCTGCTCTTTCGAAGATTTCTCTTGGAGCTGCGAAGACCTCGGAATCTCCAAAAGTCAGCACGGTCTCCTCCTGCTGTTTTTGGAAGTGTGTATTGTACACTGGCTAACTGCTCAGCCCTGGACAAGAATAGAATAGACAGAGGATAAGTAGACAAATAGATAAATATATTAAAAACAAACAAACAAAAAGACCCACAGATTAAAAAAAACAAAATCTCAAAATACTGGATAGAACTTCACATGCAATTTAAATCTTAATAGTTAAACTAAAATAAAGAAGTTTGTACAACTAAGTCAATTACAGATATAGTGAATATAATGAAATGAATTCTTTACATTACCAAAATTTCCCAGTGGGATTAGTCTTCGATCAACATTTACTTAACTTGTTCTTTGAGAAGTATCCAAACACTCATACCTGTTCTTATTAGGGATGATGCCTCGTTCTACTTCTTTATGATTTTTGCCAATTCGAATAGCAAGCCAAGAGCCTAGTTTTCCATTGTACAAAGTATCCACAACACGGAACACCTCTCCTTTGTTAAAACTAAGTCCATAAGGAGACTCTTTTTCATATTCAAAATGGGTTCTAATATAGAAAGAATCTCCTACATCTGATTCAACGATGCGACGGTAAACTAAAAGGAATCAAAACAAATACAGTATCAATAGCTAGTGAGCTAAATTAATCTGAAAAGAACAGTGTATATGAAGAAGCTAATTGGTAATAATAATAAAAATAGCCCTCAACATATGTTGAATTCTTACTCTGTATGAGGTGCCATATTAAGTATTCTAGCTCACGTGTATCACCATGACCTCATGAAATAGGAATGCTTAGCACCTCCATTTTACAAATGAGAAAAGTAATGCGGAAACTTGAGCTCTTGCCTGAGTAATACAAGATCAAGCAACTTGTCCAAAACCACACACGTGCTCTCTATTTAAGTCATCTAACTTAATTTTACTGCAAATATTACAAATACTCCCACTTTCTAAATAAGTGGTTCTCAAATAAGGAAAATTCTGCTCCCCCAGGGGATATTTAATAGTATCTGGAGACATTTTTATTTTGATATGTGTGCTACTGGCATCTAGTGGATAGAAGCCAGGGACATTTCTAAACAGCTTACAATGAATGGGTCTGCTCCCACAAAAAGGAATTATTTGGCCCAAAATGACAGTAGCGCTAAGGTGGACAAATCTTGTTTTATGTGAAAAGTGTATCTGCTTAATCAAAGACAATCAGCCATTATCTTTAAATAATGCTAACAAAAATGTATTGCTTAGACAACATCAGTAAAAACTTTGGAAGCTAATCATATACTTTCATATGGCTCTGATAGCTAATAAAAACCAGGATTTTTCTATGCCCTGTGAAGGGCTGGACAGCATTCTATCTAAATCAGAACACCAGAAAGGCTGGTCCTATTATCATACTTTTAAATGAGCATAGTGTAAGACGATGTGCCCCTAAGTGATTTAAACATCCCGAGATTAAAAAATATTCATTTATCACTCAACTTTGAGTGATTTATTAAAAAATGGAAATTAAAAACCCTATTTAATTTCTCAAAATTCTACAGATTTTCTCCATTTTAAGACAGAGTCTCACCATCTTTCTTCTTCTGAGCCAATATAGTCACTTCTTCTCCTTTAGGGAGGTCGAGCAGGAAAAGAACGGCTTCTTCTCTTATGATGTTTGTGAAATCTACATTGTTTACCTGTTAAAATATATTTCACACATTACTATTGGTCATATTTTAAAATTATGAAAATACTTCTCTACATAGAAGGGAAGTATTTTCATACTTTAGCTAATTTGAAAATATCACATCTTTAAGAGGGAAAAATTGATTTTCCTTTGAAGGAAAATAACATACTTTAATTTAAAATAAGTGGAAACCAAGTAAACTGAGTAAAAGTGTAAATTCATTTAAAGAATAGCCACAATGCATCTTGACATTAAAGATCATCTACTGCAAAATCTAAACAATTTAGACCAAAAAAGACAATCCTCTGGCTTTAAATTTTTATAGGTTATAAATTCTGCAAATATAACCTGAAACTAATATAATGTTATATACCAATATACCTCAATAAAAAAAGACTTTTAAAAATTCTGTGAATGTATAATAGAGCCCTACTTTTTAGTAGTCTCTGAAAAAGAAATCAGAAGGAAATGAGGTAAAAAGATAGAAGTGTATGCATTGTGGCATCTCTGTAAGAGTTTTTGTATGATGTAGGCTTAAGGTTTGCCAAGTCAATATTTACTTATACTTGAAGTGCTTAAGGACCAAAGAAAACATATTAAAATGTTATTAAATGACTATATGCAGAATTACAGAGAGATTTTCTTTTTACCTTTTGAAAATTTTCCAGATTAAAAAATATTAACATGCACTACTTTTATGATACAAAACAAAAGCACATTCTTCGGAAATAAATTTAAGATGATGTACGTAGGGGCACCTGGGTGGCTCTGTTGGTAGAGCACATAACTCCTGATCTCAGCGGAGTAAGCTCAAGCCCCATGTTGGGGATAGAGCTTATTTTAAAAATAATATTAAGAAAGAGTTTTTTAAAAATAAAATAAAAAATAAAATGATATATGTATACCTTGATTATTTCAAATGGGATATGCAGTGGGTAAGAGATAGGTCTGTTTAATTTCTTTAGTACAGTGAACATTATTATCCATGATGTGTCTGAGCACAATGTAAATATCATCAGGAAGAATCAAAGTACACGGTGAGATGGAAACCAGGAAGTCAAAGATGATACCTTGACTTTTATGCTAAGTTTGAAGGAAAAGGAAGACAGAAGGTAAAGGAGGAAAATGGCCACGGGCAGCTAGCCCAGTGTGAGAGAACTCAGGCAAGAGCTCAAAGTGAAAATTCTGAGAGTGGGCTGCTGACATGAGCCATCAAACCCAAGATGGAGACTGCAGAGTAGCAAGAGAGAAGCATAGAGCTGCTTATATTCTCCAAGTTTTAGAAAAACCATTAAAGATGGTTGGAAAAGAATTTAAAAAATTGAAGGAGGGGTGCCTGGATGGCTCAGTACGTTAAGCATCTGACTTGAGCTCAGTGTTGATCTCACGGTCCATGAGTTGGAGCCCTGCATCGGGCTCTGTGCTGACAGCTCAGAGCTTGAAGACCACTTCAGATTCTGTCTCTCTCTCTCTCTCTCTCAAAAATAAATAAAATTTTCAAAGGTTAAAGGAACACCAGAATGGCAATGTTATGGAATCCAAGGGAGAAAGCACTTCAAGAAAGCACTTAAGACAGTCAAAACACTGCTAACAAATAAAGGAAAATGAGGGCTGAGAATGCTATTAGGTCAATGAAGGCTTATGAAAATTCAGATTCAGCAGTGATTGAGGTAGAAGCCAAACTATAAAACTTTATGACAGCAATGACTGAAAAGAAAGCAGGGGACTCCACCATACTGGCAAGTTCAACAGCAAAAGGAGAGAAATAAGACAGTGCAGGACAGATGAAGGAGAGGGAAAGAGAAAAACATGAACAAAGCAGCAAGATTCTGAGGAGAATGAATCCAGCACATAGCCAGGAGGTAGCCTGAATGCAGGAAGAGACCAGAATAGGGGTGGTGATGACAATCTGAGGTACAGAGGTAAAACAAAGAAGAACTCACATTTAATAGATATGATCTTTTTGTTAAAATAGAACATAGTTTATCTACCAGGAGGTCTGGATGTTTTAAGAAGAGATAGATATGGACGGTCCTATGTGATTAAATAGCATTATTTATGGAAAAGATAGAAAAACAACAAAAACAAAAGAAGAGACCATGTCTAAACTGGACTTTCTGACTCCTGTAACTGGTCCTGTCTCTTGTGGACCATGAAGCTTCAGAGCCAGGGCAGCTTACATATTTGCCTGATGGAAACCCCATCTCTCTGCACATAAGCCATCACACCAGGGTAAAGAAAGTCCCAGAGGGCTGCTGCAAGGACTGATCCCAGGGAGAGGAAAAACAGATGGCAAGTTGTGGCCCTTGACAGTGTTTTCAGCCTGAATGTCTAGCTGAACTTAAAATGACTACTTGCTGGACAGTATAGAGATCTGAGACCTTTTTTTTGAAGGTTCGATAAACATCAGAGATTAAAATGAAACCAGAGCATCACACCATATAGTAACACATAATATAGCAGTCAACAAGAGCGAATGCAGCAATGGGAAGGAAGGAGGCCAGTAAAACCAAGACATGACAGATTCACCTAAATGGTTATCTGGTTCAAGAGGCTGTGACAGAAGATTACAACTGAATACAACAGTAGGTTTGCTGTGTTTGAGGTCTTTCTCTAAAGATCTAAGTACTTTCAAACCACATTTCTGATATACTGACATACCCTGAGAATTTGATCACCCTCTTCTAAGCCTTCTTTGGCTGCAGGGCTATCTTCTAGAACACCAGCTACAAATATTCCAACATCATTTCCACCAGCCAGCCGCAGACCCACACTATCTCCTTTTCTGAATTTTACCAACTTCATGCTGGGCCTGTTAAAACAAATATTTCATTTGAAATGGTTAAGAAAAGCTTTAAAAGTTATAGTAAACTGCTACAATGAAAACTATTTTCAGAATGAAACAAAGGACCATCATTTCTGAAATTTACCTCATACCACTAATTCACTGAAAACCATTAATGACACTTTCTTTTATTCTCTGATTAGTAAGTTTTAAAATATCTGAATATGCAAGTACTGTTTTACAACTAATTTCTAAAACTATTTTATAAAAACATTTTCTCAACTCAGTGTTGTGGATATACATGGTACATTCACAATGTTAAAAAAGAAAAAAAATTCCATTTTTTCCTACCTGAATTCATACCATATCATCTCTACAGAATAACTGAAAAGCACTATTTTACAAAGGTAGAAACTGAAGCACAAATTGACAAATTTTCCTAATACCAGGGAATCAAAATGAGACTCCAAGCATTGTGATCTCTACATCCCATAGATAGTGGTTTTTAAACTTTGCAGTTGGTGGACTCTGGACTTCATACAGATCACTTACTCTGCAACTTCTCTGGATTTTAAATAAAAATCTTACCATCAAGCAGCCTTTCTGGATTAGCCCCATACTCAATCTCAGCCCTTTTCTTACTAGAGAGAGAATGGGAAGGAACTAATGTATGCATATTCTTTTATCATCAGTGTAGTGTCACCGTGATATTCCTGAAACAAAGACTAAAGGATGTCTTACAAGAATGGGTGGGCAGAAACGGATCATAATTACAAACTATCCTTTAAGGTAATTAAATACAAATTACTCAGCTAGGTTTCCATAACTCTCTCACAATTTCTAGTCAAGAAGACAAACAATTCTATTATCTATTCTGACAAGAAGTATAGAAGAAGCCCCTTTCCTCTTAATTAAGTAACAATGAACAAATTATTAGAAACTAACAGAAAGTAAGAAATACAAATCAAATGAATGAATGAGTTGAGGAAAGAGAGGGGAGTTTAGTTCTTTTAAACCAACTAAAGACCACCTTAATTTTTAGATGTTATAAGGTATTCACACTTGATCCCACTTCTTCACCTGGAGCTAACATTTACTGAGATGTAGACATCAGAACCTGTAGGTTAGATAAAGTCACTTAGTTCCAGGGCTGATGGCATCCTTGGCCCCTCCATGAAACTAGTGGCCAGTATTATCGTGGACCATGTGAATCGTCTGGCTGTGGTGGTATCCTACTTTGCCAGGTGAGTCCAGAGCTTGCTCACAGACTCCTCTCCGAAACCAACTGTATAGAGAGCTTTTTGAAACACTTCCTCAAAGTCCTTGAGGCTCCAGGTCCCTGGTAGTCCCTGTATCACACGGACTGACCTAATGTGCCTCAAAGACTAAAAATCATTGACTGCAGACCACATCTCTTAGTAAAATAGGTCTTTTTAAAGGACAGCTTTAGGCCCAGTCTCAGTGTCATGTGGCTAGAGGACTGACATTTTATACTCTGCTTTATCTGCATTATATCAACTTCTTGCAATAACAAAAAGTAATAAACCCATTAACTACTTCTGCCCCAAATCTAGTCATTGGATCTGAATGAATCCAGCGTCCAAGTGTCTGATCCAAAATGTCAGTAGTGTTAAAATGGAGAAACACTGGGTTTTTAATGTTTGTTTTTGTTTTCTTAATGCTAGAGCATTAGAAAGCTTGTGAAAATTTTGATGTTTAAGCAGAAAACAATTTTTAATTTTTGTAATTCCCGGCCTAAAAATTAGGCAGGTGACAAAATATACAGCAAGTTTCTTTTTTGTTCTCTAATCCCTAATTCTGTCATATAAGTAATTTAAAATAAAAAAATCATAGTATTAAGTGGTATACACTATTTTAAAAAGGATATGAAATATGGTTTGCGACTGAATTCTCACTTTAAGTAGTGCTAAATAATGAATAGAGAAGACAACGCAAGTTTAAAATCATATTACCGAAGGATTCCATCTTCATGAGTTGAATTAGGTAGGACACCATCAGAGGGACTGACAGGTAAATCCACATCTGGCTGTCCAACTTGAGCATACACAGGCTTTGGTTCTAAAAGAAAGAAAATTTAAAAATCATGCAAGAATCACTTTGTTAAAAAACAGAATAATGTAAGCAGTCAGGAAAATAACCAAAGAATAAAGAGTCCACAAAATACATATAAAAATTCATCAGCAAATATAAGCTTAGAGAAACCGGTAAGGAACACATTAAAGTATAGAGTACAGTTACAAATTCTGATGTCTTTATAGTAAGTATGCACGTTATATGGCCACCTGTGCCTTCCAAAGTTTCAGCTGTTAGGTTCTGAAAAATCCTCTGGGGGAGGAGGGGAGAGGTAGAAAATGAGGAAAAGGAGAACAAGACAGAAACACTACATTTCTCTAAGACGGTCAAAGCAGTCTTCTTTCTTCACTGTGGTAAAAATTTGTTTTTAAATATCCATATTCTTGCCACATAACAAGCAGAGCAAAAAGATTTGAGCAAAGGAACTGAGTGACATGAAAAGCAGAATTTCCCAGCCTTTCAAGAAAATGGATCTTGGAGCCTTGCAGATTCTTATGCCTGATCTCATACATCTCTGCAGTGTATAATTTACAGTGTTTATGAAAACACTCTCAATAGGCCAAAAAAAAAAAAAAACAAAACTTATGCCAATTCTCCTAAATGAGCAGTGCTGGAAAACAACTTTACTCACCATGAATAGTTGTTAACTATGAATTTCTTTTTCTTTTTAATTTTAGAGAGAGCAAGTGTGTGGGAGGGGGGCAGAGTGAGTGAGTGAATGAGTGAGAGAGACAGAGAGAGAGAGACAGAGAGAGAGAGAGAGAGAATGAATGAATCCCAAGGAGGCTCTGTGCTCAGCGTGTAGCCTGACATGGAGCTCGATCCCACGACCCTCGCATCATGACCTGAGCTGAAATCGGGTGCCCAAACTATGAATGATTTCTATCCAGAAAAATTCTTTAAAAATTCATGAAAGCCTATGGATTCATGCCGACCTTATACCCGTAAGGGATATTTTGGAAGTCAAATACAGAAAAATTCAAACATAGGTAGTAGCAGAAGTAGGAGTAGAAGCAGAAGCAGTAATAGAAATAATCATCATTAAAGCATCTTTAAGTCTTCTGTAAACTCTGACAGTTATTTAGTCTGACTGCAAATGTTTTCCAAATGTAGTATTTTGCTAGGCTTACCTGGAAGAGTGGGTGCTTGTTTCTCATTTCTTTCAACTACAACTTCTTCTGCTGTTTTAGGTGTATGATCATCCACATGCTTCACAGGAGTTGAGACAGCCCCAGGTTTAGAAATTCTATCTTCCTCTCTGCTCCTGAGACTACACATTAGTAAAATAAAAAAAATTTAAAAATTATGATCATAAAGATGACTGTGAAATCAATTGTAGGAGCACAGTGTAAGAACAGCCAAGCAAACTCTGAAAAACAATGACACTCTAACAGCTATTAAAATACTATAAAAACCTAGTAATTAAAACTAGAGTAGTACAGATCAAAGTATCAAAATAGAAAATTGAAGATCTAACCACAGTAACAAAATTTATTAACAAAGTGGCAGCCACAAGCTGTCAGAAAAAAACATGCTATTTAATTCAATAAATGATACTGGATATATGTCTACAGATTTAGAAAGATTAGGTCCCTATCCACATCAATGACAAAAATATGATTTCAGATGGAACAAAGTCCAAACCATAATATATTTTTTAAAAATCTGTATCATCAAAAATAGAGGACTGTTAAAGTTCAAGGCACAAAAATCCCTCATACATCAACAGCGGTCATTACATAAAAAGTTAAAAAGCATACAAATAATTAAAATATAGTATATGTATTTTTGCTTGAACCAAATGAAATGGGTTTTTTTTTTAGTTCAAACAACAGAACTAATTTCATACAGTTTGAAAGAATATGTGCAATGAGTTCAATATTAAAAGAGACAACTGAGGAAAAAATGAGTAGCAGGAAGGGACAATTCACCAAAATATAAAAGTAATAATAAACATGAAAATATGTTCACCCTCACAAGTAACTAGGAGAATGCACAATAAAGTAACCTGAAATCATCTTCTCACTCATGAGAGTTTTCACATGATAACATCAACTGCAGCAAGGGACATGGAGAAACAGACACTCATATAAGGATGGTAAAATAAGTGTAAATAAGTGTAACTACTTGAGGGCAAAATGGGAGTTATTTATCAAAACTAAAAATGCAAACACGCAATAATAACCTGCAATCCGACTCCTAGGTTAATCTTAGAGAAATACATACATGTCCAAGAACACATTTATAAGAATATTATGATATCAGTTGTTATAGCAACTAATAATTTGTTTTTTTACCCTATACCACAGACTAAAATAGAAGGCTCTCTAACTTAATTTTTTCCAACTTTTTGTTATGGAAAATAACAAATATACCTAATAACAAAGAGAACAATATCATAAAAATCCTGTATATTGCAAAAAATCAACATTCTATCAGCAATTCAATATAAGGCTAACAGTACCTTAACACCTAAACCTTGACAATGATGGGACAAACCAAGAAAACAATAAATATTTTCAATTATGAACAGAGGAAAATTCTAAATAAAATACTAGCTAAGGGGATGTAGTATGTAGTAAAAGATTATTACACAATGACCACAGCAGGGTTATTTCACAAATATATAGCTGTTTTAACATTAGGAATTTATCACATAACTCATTATCACATCTCAATATGACAATAAAAAAATATCAGGTATATGAAAAATTCAACAGCCATTCCTAATAAACACCACAAATAAAGCAAAGATACAGGCATTACAATTAATTATGAGACTCTTTCCCAAAATCAAGAGCTAATACCATATTAAATTAAATAGGGAAATGCTGAATGTATTTACACTAGAATAAGGAACAACACAGTGATACCTGCCAATACTATAGTTATTTACCACTATTTTGAAGACTGATGAGATGACAAGCTTGAAATATTGGGGAGAATTTTTGTGAGTATAAAAGAATACTATAAAAATTATATAAAGAGAATTATAATTACATTTTAATTTTAAAAATCAACAGATTTTTCTCAATGTCCTCTATAATCAGAAGAAAAGGAAAAGGAAAAAATATGCCAGCAACACTAGCATTAAAAACTGTAAAACTCCTGGATAAAACCTGTGCAATCTTAGATTGGGGGAGATCTCCCTAAATGTAATAAACATTCAGAAACCATAAAGATGAAAATATTTCACTATTAAAAATGTTTAATTGCACAGGAAAAGATATTATAAAGATTTATATTTGCAACACACTCACCAAAAGAGCTACTACTGATGGAAAATGAAAAAAAACAATACAACAGAAAATGAGCAACAGAAATTAACCTGGCAATTTACAGAGGCAGCAATACTATGGTCAATAATCTCATAAAAAGATGCTCAACTCCACTACTAATTTGGAAACTATCAATTTAAAATAAGGAACTGCCAAGGCGCCTGGGTGGCTCAGTCGCTTGAGTGTACGACTTTGGCTCAGGTCATGATCTCAGGGTCCATGAGTTCGAGCCCCGCATCGGGCTCTGTGCTGACAGCCTGGAGACGGGAGCCTGCAGCCTGCTTCTGATTGTGTCTCCCTTGCTTCCTGCCCCTCCCCCACTCGCACTCTGTCTCTCTCTCTCTCTCAAAAATAAACATTAAAAAAAATTTTTTAATAAAATAAAATAAATAAGGAGTTGGCAATTTGCAACCATCAAATGGGTAAACATGGAATTCTGAGAAAGAAACAACTGTAAGTCTCAAACACTACTCTTGGAAAGTAATTTGGCATTATTCGTGAAAAATTAAAATACCAATACACACTTTAATAACTTTAGAAATTAAAAAAGCCAGTATATGAAATCATGGACAAAGATGCTTATGTAACACTGATTGCACAAAGACCTAGAGACAGAACTTCCATAATATGTAAAGTTTCTCATCAAAAGAATAAGCTGGAAGGACGGTCACATTGTATGGTTAAGTAAAATTAGCTAGCTACAAAATAATGTGCAGTCTGACCTTTTATAATTATTAAAAACACATACAAACTCTATATATGATGCTAAATAAATGTATGCAGAAGTATGGGGAAAGGCTTAATTCAAGAGGAGTGGAGAGTAGGTGAGGGAGAATAGGCCTAATTTTACTTGTTCTAATAAGTATACACTGCACAGACCCTGGTATGGGGCTCGAACCCAAGGACCATGAGATCATGACTTGAGCCAAAGTTGGACACCTAACCAACTGAGCCACCCAGGCGCCCCAATTTTTAAATGGAATGAAGTCTAACTTTAAACAAAGAATTTGGTTCTGTTAATAATCATATTATTAGCAGTCTCTTATGAAAAAAATATTTCTTACCTGTTACCCTCCTGAAAGGATAAAACACAAACACTTCCCATAGTTTCTATTTTCACAGCCACTTAATTATTCTGTGGGGGTGTACTTTTAGTTTTAAATTATATATATTATATGAGCTGCATATAGACAGAACAGTCTTTTAGGAAAAACTATAAAAGTCAAGGTATTTTTAAATCATAAAAGGTCAAAATTTTTAGCCACTGCTTATGTAATAAAATCTCACAATTATAATTATTCCAAAAATAAATAAGCACAAGTAAGCTTTATTCCCAAAGTGTTCTGGGTACCTCAGAATTTAAAGGGCAGTACAAACCAAAAGATTCCCCTTACATTCTTTGCATTAAAATATGCAAATGATGTTATAAATATGATTAAACATTTTAAAGAATGAGATTAAAGAATGCATAATTTTAATAGTTCTATAGATTTATTGCTCTGCAACAAGGAAACTCTAAATTGCTCTAAAAAGATCTAAAAACATATACAATTGATTTTCTTTCTTCAAACTTAATCTTCCTAAATTTAAAATGACTGACATTAATGGTAACTACCATCTTGATAACTTAGGATTTTAATATTCTAATGGAAACATCCTCCATGATGATAACCAGAAGGGTGTCATTTGTTGTGCTCTTGCTCCATCACATAAAACTGCTAGTATTTTCATCTCTGCCTAATTTTCATACTACACTGATCATTGCCTTCATTTTTCCTCTAACACAACTATTATAAATTTAACATTTCAGAAGGATAGAATTCATATTCTATTAAATTTTTCATACAATTAATATCTGGAGAATCACTGTTCTTTTTAGTGCATTTCTGTTATCTACCAAAAGATGGAGGCATTATTCAAATAATACATGCAGATTGGGAGCAGTGCTGTTAGGATTATGAAACAAATCATCTATGCTAACTGTAAATTTTGTAGAATCTGTGTTAAATAAACTGAAATAAAACCAATTAACACATTTTACTCATTAACCCATTACATCCAAAATATTATTTCATTATGTAATCAATATAAATTATTAATGAAGTAATTTACATCCTTTTTGTCATTAAAAACCAGTGTGTTATTTCACACTTATAATACATCTCAATTTGGACTGGCCACATTTCAAAAGCTCAATAGCCACATGTGTCTAGTAGCAATGACGTTGGGCAATGCAGATCTATGGTTACAGTACAGAATAATCAAACTTTCTAAATATTTAAAAAGTTTTATTATTAGCAAATGTGACCACTAAGTCTACTGCAAGACAAAAACTAAATTTAAACATCTCAAATTAGTTTACAATCAGTGGCAGTTATTGAAAGAAACTGGTGAGGCCATGATAATTAAAAGAAAATACATTTTCCTCAATTCTTCTATATATGACACTACCCTAATGGCTCTGAATTGGTATTTAAGATTTATTTAAAAATATTTTTTGCTATTATGAGAAAGGCTGATTTTATTTAAGAAAAAAAAAAAAAAGCATTTTTGTCCTGAATCAGACTCATGTTTATCTATCTACATACTCTGACTCCAAGTAGCATAGACAAACATTTCAGACATTCTGAAGAACCTCAAGATCCTCTTAAGAGCATTTCTGTTTTCCCCTGGAGGGTAGGAGATGGGGTTTATTTTCTGGATTTTTCATTTGTACATCAATCTAATGGTAGTGATCCACTGGTCTAGATGCTTTAGGTTGGTTAAAAACTCTATGGAGAACAGCTGTTGGACAAAGATGGAGTGAAAAGTCTCTGAAGAGCTTTTACAGCTCATGTAAATAAACTCATGATAAACAGAGCCTTCTTTAAGTCTTATCCAGTCAACTGTGTAAATAGGGTAGCAGAGTGACATACACCCTATCAGATCAGCAAGAAGCAACAATTTGTTTTAAGTGAAAAATTTTAGGTGTAAAATCACAACTGTTTGGGCCTATGGGCAGAGGACAGAGGGCAGGCAGCTTGGTCAGGGGCTCCTCTTCTGGGTTCTGGAGTGTGTCTCCTCAGCAGGCCCCTCCAGCACACAGCAGTCAGCAGTTTCCCCCAGCGACTCCGTAGGATGGCTGTACACTGCAAAGTCTCTGATAAGAAACTTGCCCATGAACTCCTTTTCCAAACATTTTAGAGAGAAAATTTCCTGCTCGTTCTTCTGAGAACACACCACAGCCAAATTCTTTGCCATTCAGTAGTTAAGTCGTGGTGTACCCTCTCTAACCAGGCTGGCTCTCAGCCCTAGGTCTGGGTGAGGGAGCCTCTTCCTTGGGCACTCCATCTCAGCACCAGGGGGAGTAGCTGCTCCTCATACCCGATTCTGACGTTTAGAGTTCTCTCAGCTGCTTACTAGCTAATTCTTTGTTACTCCAATCCTTTTCCATTTTATCTATTTACGTTAAACTTGATAGGTCACTCCAAGCTTGATTTTCTGTCTTGACTGGACCCTGTCTGACAAAACATGCCAGATGGCCCATTCTTCATGAAGCTTTCTTTCATACTTCTGGCTCCCAAATACATTCCCAACTGACTGGTCACTCATGCCTTATTTTAAAAATGAACTTAATATTGGAAACTTGAAGCTGAACAGTCACTCCAGGAAAACATCCTTTTATAAAACCAATTCCAAATTCCTATTACATGCTAAATGACTCATCCTAAAAAATGAATTTAGGGGCGCCTTGGTGGCTCAGTTGGTTGGGCGGCTGACTTCGGCTCAGGTCATGATCTCACGGTTAATGAGTTCAAGCCCTGCATCGGGCTCTGTGCTGACTGCCAGCTCAGAACTTGGAACCTGTTTAGGATTCTGTGTCTCCCTCTCTCTGACTCTCCCATGTTCACGCTCTCTTTCAGAAATAAATAAAATATTAAAAAAAAAAAAAAGACCTCATATAACTGGTGTTACCCCTAAGAATACCTGAGGTTCCCAATTAAAACACCATAATGTAGGGGCGCCAGGGTGGCTCAGTCGAGTCGGTTAGGTGTCCGACTTCAGCTCAGGTCATGTCCTCACAGTTCATGAGTTCGAACCCCACGTCACACTCTGTGCTGACAGCTCAGAGCCTGGAGCTTGATTCGGATTCTGTGTCTCCTTCTCTCTCTGTCCCTCCCCTGACTGCACTCTGTGTCTTTCTCTCAAAAATAAATAAATTAATTAATTAATTAATTAATTAAAAATTAAAAAAAAACTCACCATAATGTAATATTTAAAAATCTTAAAAAAAAAAACCTCTTTAACTTTTATGAATGCCAGGTGTTTAGGAAATCTAAATGAAAAAAAGCAGGCATCAAAAAAACTTTCTACGATTAGGATTTGCTCACAATAAAAACTAATGGCCAAAATGTAGATAATGTGGATTTTTTTTTTTTTTTTAAGGAAAATCATGTTAAAATTGCTTGATACCAGCATGGTTTCTAGGTGAGAGAAATGTGTTAAAAGTATAGCTATTCCCATGAATCATCCAAGGGTGTGAGTTATATCACACTGTGTGTGTAGGGTGGCAGTGATGCTTTCCCAGGTAACATCTATGCTGTGTCAGTAACGGTTTTAGAACTAATATATTAACTTGCAGCAGTTAAAAATAATAATCAGTTATATCAGTTATAAGATAAGCCAGGATGGCATGTGAGGTACTGTAATACTGCTTTTTAAAAAGTCTTACGGGGCACCTGGGTGGCTCAGTTGGTTAATAATAATAAGCTCAGTTCAGGTCATGATCTCGCAATTTGTGGGCTGGAGCCCCGCACTGGCTTCTGTGCTGACAGCTCAGACCCTGGAGCCTGCTTCAGGTTCCATGTTCCCCTCTCTCTCTCTCAAAAATAAACATTAAAATAAATAAATAATAAAAATCATTACAACCTTAAAATAAAGATCAGAGTTAATATAATTTATAAAACTAAAATTTGAAATGTAAACAGCTGGACAAATCTCTAAAACCAGCAGTGCAAAACAACTATATCATTACAGTTTTTAACAATCTTTAAAAAAGCCTTCTTCTGGCTACACACTCCTCCTTTCTCTGGTAACTTCTTCCTTGCCCCGTCACTTTCCTCAAAGAATGTACTGCCTGCAGTCTAGTATCTTGGCCTTCTCTCCACATTGTTTTTCTTAGCAACTTTAATGAGTTCTATGGCTTGAGCTAACACCTCCATGCAAATAGGTCCAAAATTAATCACTAATCCTAAAACGTTCAGCTCAAATTTTCAAGTGCCTCCAGAAGATCTCCATATAAATTATTATTAAACCATCAATCAGGTGGTGGTCTACAGAGCCCTGGGAATATCCACAAATTTTATATAAAATGCTAAATGTTTATGCATACATGTGCACTATTCTAGAAATCAGGGTCATAATTTTCATATTCTCAAATGTAACATGCAACCGCAAAGACCATATAAACTCAGGTAAGTCACATACTACTAGCATACCAGACTCTTTGGCATAAATACCAATGTTTTTTTAAGAGGGAAAACAAAGTCTGAGTTAAAGTGTTTAGGAAAGGGCTGCTAACATGTTTAACTTTCCTAAGCAGTAGACTCTTTAAGTTGGCTAGCATCTTCTAATGCAATGGGGATCAGCAAACTGCAGTTGTAAGACCAACTGTTTTCATAAAGTTTTATTGGAACACCACACTGCCCGCTCATTTACATATTATCTACAGCTATACTTCTATGCTCCAGAGTAGTGGTAAGAAACTATATGCCTTACATACCTAAAATATTTACTACTTCTCCCTTTAAGAATATTAACTGATTTATGTTTTTCTAGATAATCCCTAATTTAAAAAAGAAACAACAAAAAATTTCCAAACTAATCTTAATAAAAGAAAATCTATCTTCTACTTTTATTTGTAAGCAATACCAGAAACATGTATCAAGCACACTTAACTATTTCAACAATAGACTGTGATTACCTGCCACTGCTGGGCTGCTGTGGAGAGTGTCTGGAATGATCAGAAGGTTCTGACCGTTGGTCAGGCGATCGTGACCGGCTGTGGCGGGGAGGTCTGTCATGTGATCGACCAGAATGATCTGATGCCAGTGACTGAATTTCTGAAATGTCTATTAAGTAAAAGTGTGCTTTTTATTTTCCAATGAAATGATTATAGTAAAATAATGTAAAATATAAGATACTCCAATGATAATGGATGTAAGATACTAAATAGAATTTCATATAAAATGGTTGATTTTAACATTAACTTCATCAACCACTAATAATGGTGAGCCACCTACAAAACAAAACCAAAAAAAACCCAAACAAAAAATACAGTGATAACATGGATGGACCTTAAGGCATATGCTAAATGAGGGAAGTCAGAGAAAGACCAAAATCAAACAAACAAAAAAGACAAAACCAAAAAAAAACTCTACCCCAAACCACAAAAATACAAACCCACACAACCACCAAACTCACAGAAAAAGAAATCAGATCTGTGGTTACCAGGGAGGGTAGGGAGAGGGGAAAGGGGAACTGGAGGAAGGTCCAGACTTGCAGTTATAAAATAAATGAGCACCAGGGAAGTAATGTACAATATGATGATGGCAGCTAATACTGCATATAAAGTTAGGAGACTAGATCCTAAGAGTTCTCATCATATAGAAAATTTTTTTCTTTTTATTTTATCTATAGAAGATAAAAGATGTTAACTAAACATACTGTGGTAATCATTTCACAAAATATGTAAATCAAACCATCATGCTGTGTACCTTAAACTTCCACATTGATGTACGTCCATTATTTCTCAATAAAACTAGGGAAAATGTAATTAAAATTAAGCCCTCCACTTCTCTAAGTATACATATTTGTAATATTTAGATTCTGAAGGTGTCTGCCTTGTAGAAAATTACTGCATTCAAACATATCAAATCTTCTTACTACTTTAACAGGTCACTTAAAGGGACTCTCCAAACAGAACTATACTCACCATCTCTCTCTGAGGCATTAGCAGAGTGGATACTGTCAGAAAGATCAGGGACATTCAATAGGGTAGCCCGTTCATCTCTCTGAACTACCATTTTTAACTTGCCTTTAGACCTTTCTATTAATGTCTTTGCATCTGTCAGGGACATATTTTCTGTCACGGTACCATTTATCTGCAATAGAAAAAAACAAACAAACCTGTAAGTTGAAAGTAAATGATAAAAACACAAATGTTAATATCATGAAACAGGAATATTTAAATTACTCCTTGGCTCACTCTAAGAACCAAAATCATTCCCTTCACACTTTCCTATATTATCAAAGTACTCCTCTTTTCCTGAAATAAAATCTTTACTATACTGTTGCTTTGGCAGAAAACCCAAATTAGTATCTCTGAGCCAATCCCCAAAAGCCTGTCACTTTCTACTACTTATAAGCAAATAAACGAAACAAACATTTCAATAACATTTAGAGTAGTTATCAAAACCACTTATTGTGTAAGACTAGACATATCTACCTAGAAAGTAGCCCCTACCAGTGAAGGATATTTATTTGTAATGATTAATTTGCTCAGGATGACTTCATGCCTAAAGAAAAACATCAGTGTTGACATGTAATAATGGACAAACCATTTTTGTGCATTAAAAATGGCAAACCACCCAGTGCCCCAAACACTTATTTTTAATTTTTTTTGACAAAACTGCTTCAAACATGAGCAGAAACTATATGGTTACGCTAGAATTTGTCTTCTAATTAAGTTCATTAAAATGTAAGAATATGACTATACCTTTAATACAACATCGCCTTCTTGAATATTGCCATCTCTTGCTGCCAAGCTATCTTGTGAAATTTCCTTTACAAATATATGGCTGGCCAATCGAAGACCATATTCTGAAAAAACATATTTAAATGTCTTTAGTGTAAAACACAGACTTTAAAAGTATAATAATCATCACCACATTGAGTTTTTAAGTACAATCCACAGCAAGAAATTATTCTCAATCACCCTGCAAAGATGACATTTCCTCTAATCATCAAAAAGTATGCACTGTCAATGTGAACATAAAGAAAGTATATGATCCAAGCAGAAGCCTGACATACTTTATTCCCATTTTTACTCAGCGAGGGGAAAAAAAAAAACAACCTTTTTTTAAAAAAACCCTGAAGAGAAGACCATTTCTTTCTATGCTGTATTAATACACTAGCTTCTCAGAAGGTTTAATGAATAAGTCTAAAAAGTGAACTGCTTGAGGTTGGAAAAACTCTGGAAAGGTTGACAATTTTAATGATGACTTGTATTATTGAGCATACACTGTTTTTGTTTTCCCCAATCTCCCAGAGCAAAAGTTATTTCTGATGCTACACACCTCTAACACTGGAGAGAGACCTACAAAACATTAGTATATACACTCTGTGTTTGTGCAAAGGCTTCAACTAGCTGTGTGGATACAGACAGGAGTTAAAAAGGCCAGTCCTTTCCTTTTAACAGACACCAAGTATCCAAATGTGAGGCAACATTAATTATATCTGTGGGTGAGGAAATGGTCAGAATTGAGGAAGGTACCCAGAGAGTCTACAAAACTAGGGACTGCAAAACCGCAGAATTTTGTTTGTGTGTTTGTAAACCAGAACATGATGACAATATCACATCAATAGGAAAAGGAACACTCCTGGGTCTGTCAGGAGAGAGGATAGGACTCTGCCTCTTACTGCATTAAAAGAAAAGGAGGGGGAGAAAAACAAAAACAAAAAACCCCCCAAGTTATTAAGGCAAATACACAGAGTGCTCAAACAGGAAAACAATCAGGGTAAAAAAGAAAATGACTTTTCAGGGGATTTAGACAGTCAAATATATGTGCCTGAGAAATGGTTGTTATATCACAGAAGAATACAGTATTGATAACAAAAATGTCCTTATTTAAGATTAAAAAGTTATAAATGATCAATACAGAGATGACTTCAAAGTAATTTCACATATTCATCTACTCCAAGTGTTTCCCTGGGTAAATATTAACTATGTGCAAGGCAAGATGGATAAAAAGCAGCAAATGAGATAGAGTCCCTATTCTCTGGCAACTTACACAGTCAATAGGGGCAAATATAAGTGTGAGGAAGAGGTCATATAAAGGCAATACAGGATTCAGTGTCCAGTACAGAGCAAGAGAGGAAGAAATACTAAAGCTGAAACCTGACATAAGAAATAGTAAAACAGAAATACCACTAAACCAGAAGTATTAGGGTACACGTGTGCATGCGTATATGGGGCGGGAAGTGGTGGAGACAGAATGATTAAAAACAAATGCCCCAAAAGGTATGAAGGAAAGACTTAGCAGGTTTGCTGAAGTCATAACTGTTAGAGTAGCTAGGACTGAGGAGTCACTAAGAAAAATGCGAAAGAATAACAGAGAAATGTCACAGAAGATCCTTTAACTCTAAGAAGGTGTCTGCAGAATCAGCTGGAAAAGATCCAGAGACTAGTTTTTGAGACTCATTAAGTCCACTTAAGAGATGATGGTTATTCACCACAGCCCCCCCCCCAAAAAAAAGGTAACTGTGAGGTAACAAGTAAATGCATGTAAATGCACGTAAATGCCAGATGTGATCAACTTGACTGTGATCATTTTACAATGTACACATGTATCAAATCATGTTATTCACCTTAAATATATATAACTTTATATATTTATATACAATGTCATTTATACTTCAATAAAGCTGAAAGAAAAAAAGATTATGGTAGCATGGATGATGGAGGTGGTGGTGATAGTGGAGAAAGGCAGAAGTGGGTGGTTATTTAAGAATGGTATTTAGGAAGTTAGGCTGCAGGAAAGTGAGGGAAAGTGAGGAAAAAGAAATGTCAAGGATAACTAAAATGTTATCCATAACCTGCATGAGAAACTGGATAGATGAGAATATATCTAATGAGTGACTTCATAAGAAGTCACAAAAATTTTAAGAGGAAGATAGGAGTTTCGCTTGAAATGTGTTGACTCTGAGGGAGCTATGTGAAATACTGAAGTAAATATGCCTAACAGTCAGCTGGCACACATGAGTACAAAGACTTGGGCTGGAGAAAGAAGTTTTGCCATCAGCAGCAGATAACTGAGGCAATGAGTAGATGCAACTGCCTAAAGAGGTTATGTTGAGGGGAAAAAGAGATTCTAGAATAGAAATCTACAGAGGTTTAAAGGGTAGGATGAGAATGAGCTTGCAAAGGATACAGAAAGTGGGTGAGAGATCCCAAAAGGACACAGTATTACTGAAGCCAAGAGAAGACATTATTTCAAAATATAAGAAGTGGTTAACACTATGAAAAATGATACAAAAGGCAAGTAAAATAAAGACTGAAAAT
This sequence comes from Crocuta crocuta, assembly GCF_008692635.1. Lineage (NCBI taxonomy): Eukaryota > Metazoa > Chordata > Mammalia > Carnivora > Hyaenidae > Crocuta > Crocuta crocuta. The sequence goes on along the minus strand of NW_027529641.1, from coordinate 7,740,135 downwards.
TGCTACAGGATTTAGTTTTAACAGCTTTGGGAGCAAGGTTAAAAGATACCAGGCCAGAGAGTTGAAGAATGAGTGGCAAAATGAAGTAAAACCAGCAAGGGTAGACAGTTTGAGATGTTCACTACAGAGTGGGGTTGGGGAGCAAGAACTAGAAAAAAAAGGTCAGATGCTAGTAGAACAGATCAAGGCATGCCTACATGATATTCTTAGTAGAACACCTTTTCACCAAAATGATCAGTCACAGATGCTTGCCTGCATTTGAGAGTTATGTCCACAGGACAATGTCACAATCACATTCATTCTTATCAAGTATGATTGAGGGGAAGCAGCTAGCTTCAGTTTAAAGAAGTCCTGCATTATAGAGAAATGCCCTATCAAGGGTTCCTTCCCCTTAATCTCTTCATTTAAAAAGCAGTCTGCCCCCCTTTCCAAAAAGCCCCAAGATTTCTTCCAATGGTTATGCTACTACTGATCCTAACAGCTAAGTAAAACACTGAATTTCAGCTTGGTACTGGGGTGATATCTGTTAGCATAATTTGTATTTGGCTATTCTAACCACAACAAGTAATTCAAAATCTAGCTACTGGACAATTTATTTGAAGTACAATCTGCTACAACAAAATAATTCAAGAAAGAAAAGTAGATGATCCCTGAAGCCTGCTATAACAGGATAGGACTTATGGCAACAGGACGCAACAATGAAGATAACAAAAGACAACAAAAACAAGCATAGGAAAGGAGAGCAATTTTACTCCTCATCAAAATTAGTGTTAACGTTTTCATATGAAAATGATAAACGATGTGGAAGAGAATACCTTCATTTTTCCGGGATTTCACCAATGTGACTTTGGTGGGTTTGGCAGGTTGACTGGAGGCAACCGATCGCCTATCAGACCGTGGGGACAAACTCCTCTCTCTGCTTGCACTCCTATCCCTCGCCCAACTCTTCTCACTCCTTCTACTGACCAGACCACCACGGCTGCTTCTCGGGTCATGAACCTCCTCATCATAACTATCTTCTTCATTCTCAGATACTGGTTCAGGATCAGGACGACTAACTGGTATCTGTACTTTCTTCTTCCTCCTAATGGTCTACAAATAAAGATTACAAAAAAGCTGATTGATTAACATATATATACACACACACTTTCAGTTCTTATATATACACTTATATAAAGTGTGTGTGTATATATGTATATATATACATGTACATATATACACATATACATATGTACATATATATATATACATATATATATATACATATATACACACACACTTTCAGTTCTTAAAAGAAAGGAAAATTATGTTTTTCTCGTCCCATGTCAATTAAATTAACTATGAATCAGAGACAAAATACACAAAAAATTGTAAGAAATTACTAGGGAATACATTTCCATAATAACTATGTTTTTTGCTCTCTTGACAAACCTATCTGTTTAAGAACCAATTTGAAATAGTGAGCCTAATGAAGTCCTTTGTTACTTAACTTAGAAAGATCTTTTAGGTGTAATAATCACAAGTTTAAAGAGAAACTAATAATTGTTAGAGGTTTGAATAAAGGATGGGTCACTGTACTCTAATACCATCAAATATACCGTAGTTGCTACTAAGACCATTGCAAACTTGTAAGCCCAACCTGACTCAGTGAAATTATCAGAATCCATTAGTATCAAGGCCCACAACCGTCCTTCTAAAACTCTTGATAGATAAATGTACTGGGCTTCCACACTAACATTCAATTTAGTTATTGTATTGTATTATATTGTATTGTATTGTATTGTATTGTATTATTTTCACCTTCAGATGGCTGCATTTCCAACTGCTGATTAGGTCCTCCATAAATTCATTTTACTTTACAGAATTCTTTTGCTTGTTCAGTAATCCTTTCTTCTTGCCTCTCTATGGAATTCACTAACCCAGGTATTCCAGAACTATTCTCCAAGATCTCAATCACTTTGCCTGACTTACACAGATCAGTGCCACTTCACCGCCCCTATACTTTCAGATGTTTTTCAATATCTTATTTGTTTAGTCTTCCTTCTTTCAGGACCCAAAGACCAAGCTGAACCTCCTCCTGTACAAACAAAATTCTCCCATATGAGTTCTTATTCTTATCCCTACCTACCTCCAAGACCGTCCTCATCAATAACAACCCCTCAGCTTACTTAAAACTTTAATCTCTCTCTCAAATTTGTCCTCTACTGCTAATCTGCTAATTACCAAGAGTGATCAGAGAAGGCCCTTCTGAGGAAACAACATTGAAGCCGAAGAAGCAGCAAGACACCTACATGTGGCACGGTCAGACAGCCAATGCCCTGTTGCGAACTGAAGAGAAGGCTGCCTGTCTTTCCACCCTCTGTGTCCCACAGCCCAGGCCCTTATCAAGTAACATTTACTATAAAGCATTCCTATCTGACTCTCTATATTTTAGTCTCACCTCTATTTCAATCTCCAACATACTGTTTTAGAAGCAATACTTTTGCTCTATTGTTTCAAATCTTCAATTCCTCCCTAATTAGTTACAAACAAAAACAAAATAACCAGATGAGCACTCTGAGCTATCCATGTCTTCCCCCAAGAGAGCACCTGCCACCTGATACTCCTCTCATTCTCAGATGTGCATTATGGTTATGATTGTGGGTACCCATCTATCTTATTAAGATTCAAGTTCTGGGGTGCCTGGGTGGTTAAGTGTTTGACTTCAGCTCAGGTCATGATCTCACAGTTTGTGGGTTCAAGCCCCGCGTCAGGCTCTGTGCTGACAGCTAGCTCAAAGCCTAGAGTCTGTCTTCAGATTCTGTATCTCCCTCTCTCTCTGTCCCTCCATTGCTCACGCTGTCTCTATCCCTCTCTCTCAAAAAAAAAAAAAAGTTAAAAAAAGTTAAAATAAAAAAGATTCACACCCTTTAGAGAAAGTCCCTGCCATGCATTTAACTGTACATATAATGAAATATTTGCAACCAGTAAGTGCTTAACTTATTGAAAAATACCCAATCATGTTACAATTTTCCATTTATATTATAGTTAACGGTTGTAAAGTTACAAGAAGATATTTAGAAGGTTTGGCAACTATGCTTGATTTTAATACTGAAAACTCTGTAACAAATTTAGGGGGAAGTGCCTACTTCAAGACAGTTTAGCTGAATTAAAGATTCAAACGTAAAATTAAAAAATGAAATTCTACACAAGTACTAGCATAAAATATAGGATATATGCTTTTATAACTGGTAAAAGGTAAACACTTTTGTAAGCCTGACACCAAAGGCAGAAGGGACCAAGTGAATATCTAAGAGACATGACAACATAAAAATGAAAACATTTCAGGGGCGCCTGGGTGGCTTAGTCGGTTAAGCGTCCGACTTTCACTTAGGTCATGATCTCGCAGTTCGTGGGTTCGAGCCCCGCGTCAGGCTCTGTGCTGACTGCCAGCTCAGAGCCTGGAGCCTGTTCCAGTCTGTGACTCCCTCTCTCTCTGACCCTCCCCTGCTCACGCTGTCTCTCTCTCTCTCTCCTAGAAATAAATAAAACATTTAAAAAAAAAAAACATTTCAATGCTGAAACAAAATGATATAAAAACAAACCCCTCCAAAAAACCACCATAAACAACTTATAGTCAAAAAAGCAAATGGGCAAACAATATATGCAGTATATATGACAAAGTCTAATAATTCTAATATATACTACACCCTAGTACAGCAATCATTGCCATATAAATGCTAGGGAAAAAGCAAAGAAGAAACATAAACGAGGAGTATGTACACTACAACATGATCAAACTCATTTGTACTGCAAAATATTTCATTTCAAATACTACATTCAGTCTATCTGTTTGGCAAAAATTTAAAAAGCAATGCTGAAATTGGACTGTCACTGTCTTTCTGAAGGGCTGGTGATGCATATATCAAATCATTCATGCCCTCTGACTGAGAAGTCACTCCTAAAAAGTAACTAAACAAGTAGACAGAAACACAATGATGTTCTACACAGTACTTTTTTTAAATACTTGTGGAAACTGGACACTGAAATGCCCATCAATGAATGGGTTAGGTAAACATGTACATACAGTGAAATGCTACGTAACCAGATGGAGATACACTGAAGTGCTCACAGACATTATCTCTAGGAGGTGTTTCTGCTCATTTACTTTATAATACTTTTTTAAAATGCTCAGAATTTTAGTAAAAATTATACATGTTCATTGTGTCATAAACTATTTCTAACATCACTATTGTTAAACTAAACTAAGCCTATTTGGATAGTTATATTCTCAAAGGAGTTCTAAAATTTTAGTATAACAGAAAATAAACAGTTTATTTAATACCCAGGGAACTCTTGATTAATGGAAAGAAAATCACATAAACAACCAACTATCCAAATGTAAAAGCACAGGGAAGAAAAGAGATCAATAGATTGGGGAGGGAGGAAGAGGAGCTGGTTATTCAGAAGTGAAAAAAACAAAACTAAACAAAGCCAAAACAATGTATATAATGACCCTGAGGTTCGGACTATGGCTAGGGATAGTTAAAAGTTTACTAGACACCTCACAATGAAAGATCACATTCTAAGACACTGGGGTTTTATTCTACCTTTCCAACTCCCGTAGTAACTAAGTACAGTCTGAGCAAAATCCATCCTTGAGCTGCCCCAAATCCTTTCCCTATTTCAAATACACTACAGATTTTGGACCTGCTTTTCATAAAACGATTTCTATGGGAAGCAGTCTATAGTATAGGAATACAACTTTCTTAGATGCATTATCAATGTGGAATATGTATGTTGAATATGTTTGCATGGCAAACAAAACAGCTCAACATTTCAGAAGAATAGAGCTTTAAAAAGTTGGGGTTATAGATGAAGCTCACAATCCCAGATATAGGGAGAAAAACCCAATTTGTCTAAAGGGCTCACCTTTAGACAAATGAACATGCAACTGAAAAACACTCTGAAAAATAATAACAACATTTAGCATCAGCAGCTAAGGCAAGAATGCTAAAACTTAATCCATAAAGACTAACAATTATAAAAACTAGCAATTTGCTTCTATAAATACTACAATCTCATGTTATAAAAACTGTTTAAAAACTCTACTACACACTAGCCAGTATGTATGAACTGTGATTTAAAAATGATATACTATAATGTAAAAATAGGACTACAATGAAGTTGTGAAAATGTATACCCAAAGAAGATGTGTGTCATTTGCAATACAGTAACTAAATAGTGGGTCTATTACAATCTGAGAAAACTCTCACCTCAGCAGCAATGACACTGATGCAGAAATAAACCACAAGGCACAGCAGCCTACATGATGGAAGGCTTAGCAACCGTGGAATGCACAATCTCAGGGAATACACCTCCTAGCTCTCACCCAATCCCCGAAGTCAAAACAGTGCAGGCCTTCCCCTCACTCCAGCCCTCTCCCTTCTGTTGGGTCCACTGTCATTCTGAGTGTCTGCTGGGAAGTAGAAAAGTTCTCAACAGACAAGGCAGGCCAAACCATCTAGCTGCCTACCCGGTCTCTTCTTCCTGTGCTTTATACCTGAACTAAGGGTTCAAAGCAGTGCCTTAATCAGTCCTTTCAGAGGCTAGATGGGCAGAACAGGAGAAGCAAGTGTGGGCAGGGTAGTTACTGTGTTCCTAAACATGGATACAGTTTTAAATATAACTGTTACATTACATCTATGCTGTGCCACATTTGCTCAGCTTTAACTGTGATTTGAGACCAGTTATCAAGCGTTAACTGAACTTTTCCCTTACTTAAAAAAGTAGACTTCTTAGATACATAACAAAAGAAAGATTCTAGCGCTATACTAAAACAGTAACATTAAAATGCACCCTCAACAACTCTACAAAGAAAATCTTACCACTTTCTCTCTCCTCAAACTGTATCACAGTAACAAGGAAAGTGGTTGATGATGTATGTGTTCAAGGGACAATGTAAAACTTGCCCATTAAACAAATCCTGTAATAGAAAACAGGGCTAAATATTTCAAACAGACTACAAAGCCAAGATTCAGTCTAACTTAAGAACTTAAAAGAGAAGGGAACATTAAGCCATAAAGAGGTGACCTTTCAATCACTGCCTTTCTCTTTCAATTGAAAAAAATCCTAGTATCTAAACCTTGAGAAAATATATTTTCTGTGTATACACAGTGATAAAACACACCACCAGTATTAGAGGAAACACTCTTGTAAAAGCTAACTTTACAACTACTGATCCAGTTTTCATTTTCTTAAAGAGGAAAGATGAATTCAAACACCAGAAACATTTCAACAATAAAACTGATACTCTTAGTAAAGGTAAAAGATACTTACAATTTTTGCATTCTTCCCACTTTTTCTTAGTTGCTGAACAGCAAAAGCATGTTCAACATTATCCATTGAAACTCCATTAACCATTGCAACTCGGTCATTTTCCCTAAGGAAAAAAAAAGGCCACAAAATAACATGTTAGAAAAAAACATACAGACAAGTTTGTGAATATAGTTTTAAGATGGATACTTCCACAAAAATATTTTAATTACAGGCTAATCTATTTGTCTTCAGATAATGATACAAAAATATCAAACAATTTACTTTCCAATCTCGTACAATGGTTTAGCAAGTAATGAATCACAGGCCATTAATTTTTTTTCAATCTTATGTTTTTACATAAGGGTAAACAAGTACCACAATACAAAAAAAATGATTTTTGGTGGTACAATTACAGGGCATAGCTGGAAAAGTTACTCCCTTTTAAAAAAATAAAGTCCTTCTCCTTCCAATTTTCTTTCAATTCTGATTATATGTTCACTTTTTTGCTAGCTGGTGTATCTTTTGCCTCTCCTTCTCTTGCTTATCTTAACTGAACAAAAAAGACCAGATTAGGGTAAGAGGTTCCTGAAGACTAAATTCCACCCCAAAATGCGTAACAAGTTTTTTTTCCCCACCATTTTTATTTTTATACTGACCACCTATTTAAGGTAAGGGATACTAGCTTTCCATTTATGGTAGGCATAAATATAAACATGTATTAAAGAAATCACTAGCTCTGTATGCCAGTGACCAAGGGTAGGAACAGTACTTGTAACAGGCACCCAAAAGAGCAAATGCACTTACTGTAGCTGTCCTTCAGCGGGTCCCCCTTTCAGCACATCTGAGATTACTATGGATGTTTCCCCACTCTGAAAATGAGGGTTGTCTCTTCCACCAGATATTGCAATTCCAAATCCAAATCCAGGAGCCTAAAGTAATAATTACAGAAAAACAAAGCTAACATGAAAAATAACTATTCATTATATCATACTCTATAATCTAAAAAAGTTTAAATGTAAAAATTACAATCTTATTACATCTGTGATACCAATACTTGCTTGTGTAGACTCCTATCAGAATGATCTATCCTGGTATGAGAATGCATGCTTTAATAAATACTGGACATAAAAGAACATTAAAAATTGACAATTATATGAGTGCTTTTTTAAGTACTAAAATACATTTAAAAATTCTGAATACTGAAATCCTGAATTTATTTTTGATTATCAGAAGGGTTCCTAAAGATACTGGCAGTGTACTAGTGTGATCATCACAAACACAGGCAACTAATTTATAGAGCACTTAGTTAATATAAACATCTGATGCCATTTTGTATAATAAAATATCAACAGCTGTGAAAATCAAACATTATTTCACCTTCTTTCAATTATGCTAAGAATATCTTTAGAAGTAGTACATTATAATAATGTCTTACATGCACACTGCATACAACAGAAAGTAGAACTACAACAAACCTTTTAAAAAATATTTTTAATTAAAAGAAATAACACATGACATACTTCTAAATGAGCTGAACATCTTAGTCACAATGACAAAGGACATACCAATACAAAAAAGAAATTCAAAATATTTCTATTAAAAAATGAACTAATCTTAAAGAAATCCACACCATTCCCTTGAAAGCAAATGAAGTAAAGCATTCAGAGTCGTCTCAAGAAACATCAAATGTTTTCTAGGGTTCCAGAATCACTAAGGTAGGAGTGTGTTTTCATATAACACTGTATTACACCATGTATTACAATCCAAACTACCAGAGGATATAGGCTGTCTAGTCTACAACTAAGGAGACTGTATCCACAACAGACTAAGCATATGTCATGACCCCTCCCACCCCCAAAGCCTACTGAAGTAGGAAGAAAGAAAAAAGAAAAACTCGTTAAAAAAGAATAAACACCAGTAATTCACCTGTAAGTATATACCCAACCAAATGAAAATATGTCCACACAAATATTTAAACCCAAATGTTCATAGCATCATCATTTATAATGGCCAAAAAGGGAAAACACCCAAATGTCCATCAGCATGGATGTTTATTTATCCAAAAAATGGATAAATAAAAATGTGGTATATCCATACAATGGAATATTATTTGCAGTGAAAGGAAATGAAGTACTAGCATATGCTGTGAGAGAAGCCAATCACAAAAGACCACATACAGCATAATTCCATTTGTAAGAAATGTTCAGAAAAGACAAATCTATAAAAACAGGAAGATAAATCTGTAAAGTTGTGTTCTCTAAAACAAGGGATGGGAAAGGATGTAGAGATTGGAGAGTAATAGCTTAAGGTACAGTATTTCCTTTTAGAGTAATAAAAATAGGGGCGCCTGGGTGACTCAGTCAGTTAAGCGTCCGACTTTGGCTCACGTCATGATCTCACAGTTCATGGGTTCGAGCCCCATGTCGGGCTCTGTGCTGACAGCTAGCTCAGAGCCTGGAGCCTGCTTCAGATTCTGTGTCTCCCTCTCTCTCTGACCCACCCCTGCTCACATTGGCTTGCTCTCTCTCTCAGAAATAAATAAGAAACATTAATAAAATATTGAAGGGATGACTGATGATGGTCATATAACTCTGTGAATATATTAAGAATCATCAAATTGTATGCTTTAAAGGGTGAATTGTATGGTATGCGAATTATATTGGAATAAAAACTGATGCAAAAAAAGGTTAATGCTGAAAAAAAAAACAAAACAGGAAAACATCTAGGTAGCCAAAAACAATGGCATATGTCTGAATCTGTCTCCTTATATATCTTCCCAAAATAATACTACAAGAACAAATCACTATACAAAACCATTCCCTTAGTAAAACTTGAAGACAGACAATATCCAAATTTCAAAACAGCCAGAAACAGGCCTAAAACTTCAAAAATAAGAAATGATTAGAATGAAACAACTGTCAGTACAGAATTAGAAATATAAGAAACGGCTTTATAGAACAAATTCAAATACATTTGAAAACCTAGATGAACCAGACAATTCCCTAGGGAAATACAGATTGAAATGACTCTATCAGAGATTAAAAATGCAATTTAAACAATGCAATTTCTGGAAAAGAAATAAATAAAATTATGAGGGAATTATCTCACAAAAAAAGGACCTTAAAGCTCCATAAACTGTGCCAGAGCCCTGAAAATGAATGAAAGCTTCTAAACTCTTTTTATAAAGCAACTAGAATACTGGTATCTAACTCTGATAGTGACTGTCCATAAAGACAGAGCCCCACTATAAATTTTAAAGCCCAACATGATTTACGTATATCTATACAAAAAGTATTAATTAAAAAAAGAACGGAGCAACATCACATAAAGACTCCATGACAAAGGGATTTATTATAGGAATGCAAGACTGATATATAAGGAAATTCACCGGTATCATATTACCTATTATTAAATTTAAAGGGAAAAATTTTTTATGATTATATCCACAGACCCTGAAAAGGCCTTTGACAAATTCCAATATTCACTAATAAGAAGTTTAAAAAATTCAAGAAAATGCATTCAACTGTAACATGTTGCTTTTTAGTAAATTACATGAAAAAAATCCAGTTTCATATACATATGTAATCAAAAAAAGGAAGAGTTATTTTAGTAGCCCTTTTAGGTAGTAATTATGGATATTGTTTGATTTTATACTAAAAATTGGTATCAGTTTCTTAATAGTCACAATGTACAATCTGAATACCAACAAACCTTTTATACTGTTACATAAATATCTATTGGCCGGCTTTGCACTTTCTGTGGGTATCTTACCCATCATGATTTTATAATAGGATGCCTTAGTCATTTGAAAAATACTTAAGCAAATTATCCTTTTTTTGTTTGTTTCTCCTTGGATAAGGCTTAGACTAATCTTTTATTCTATATACTTTTATACCGTTCATTTACATTCTCTCTCGTAATTCTTTAATTTAAAAATAACAAAAATAACACAAAAAATTTCTAAAGAAATGCTGATAATGTCAGGAACTTTCAATGTGAAAGACAGAGATGAGAAGATATTTTCCTTAAGATTTACTTGTGAGCAAATGTAAGTGTAGTTTTTGGTTGCAGTGAACCAGGGTTGAAAACCTGGCCTGGACCACTGCTTCCGTGCAGCTCCAGCACTTAGTAAGGCAGGGAATTCCTGGATGAGTGCTTGCTACTCAAAAGAGTCTGTGATCCCCAAATCTGGCTAGGGATGAGAATCATTTAAGAACAGTTTCAAAGTGCTTGTTGATGTACAAACCACCCCCCCCCCCACCTTATACCAATTAAATAAAACTGGAAGAGAGGAGATGGTAGGCATTTTTTAAAAAGTGATTCTAATGGGTAACCAGGGCTGAGAACCTCAGCCTTAAATGGTTTGTGAACTTCAGACCAGGTTGATAATCAAAAACTTCAAAGCTCTCTGGGATGCCTGGATGGCTCAGTTGGTTAAGCGTCTGACTCCTGATTTCGGTTAAGGTCCTTATCTCACAGTTCATGAAATGGATTCGCACATCAGGCTCTGCGCTAACAGCATGGAGCCTGCTTGGGATCCTCTCTCCCTCTCTCTGCCCCTTTCTTGCTCACATGTGTGCATTCTCCCTCTCTATCAAAATAAATAAGCTTAAAAAAAAAAACTTCAAAGGTTTCAACTATTCTACACTTCCCCTTTCCTCTACCTTCACCATGGTCTTATTTGGCCTTCTCAACAGGTTTCTTACCTCCACCTGCCTACAATTTATCTTCCCTCATGTTTGAAGGGTTATCATTTTTTTAAGTTTATTGAGAGCGAGGGAGAGAGAATGCATGCCAGCAAGAGGAGGGGGAGGGGCCGAAAGAGAGGAGAGACAGAATTCCAAGCAGTCTCTGCAGATAGTGTGGAGCCTGCTATAGGACTCAATCCCACAAACCGTGAGATCACAACCTGAGCTGAAAGTAAGAGTTTGACACTTAACCAACTGAGCCACCCAGACACCCATGAGGAATTAGCATTGTAAAACAAATCTGATCCTGTCATTCTACTGGCCAGAGGTTCCAAAGTATGAAGCATTGTGAAATACAACTCCAACTTGCTTCCCACCACCCCAGTCTTTGTTCTAAACACACAGAACCATGGATCCCTGCTTAAGCATGCCATATATTAGCAAACTTTATTTTGCATCTCCTCTCTACACTTAGGATTCCTTTAGCATCTCATCGGTCTTGCAAGCTTCAGTTCATCAAAATCCAAGCTCAATGTCATCTCATTCATAAAACCAAACACTTTCCAATGGTAGAAGAGGTACATGCTTCTGCTACTTAACAAATGGCACTGGTAGCCTGGATATCAAGGCACAGTCTGGGAGTGATTCAAATACTCATCTACACATTCCAGCTAAGAACAATTCTGCAGGGTGCCTAACACAAAGCAGTTTGTCAACAGTAACAAACTAGGGGCATGGCTCATGAGTTTGAGCCCTGTATTGGGCTCTGCCTGCTTTGGATTCTGTGTCTCCCTCTCTCTCTACCCCTCCCCTGCTGGTGATCTCTCTCTCTCTCTCTCTCTCTCTCTCTCTTTCATCAATAAACAAACATTTTTAAAAAATACAAAAAAGCAATAACTAAAACAGGTATATGATTATTCAATTTAATTTTAATTAAATTCCCCTTTATAGAAAGTTATCTTTTTTTAAACTAGCACTAATTTGAGCATTAGAAAAGCTCAGATTTCTGGAAAAACAAACAATCATGGTAGTATCATGGATTTTGAACGTTCCTGAATTCTCAAATAAAAACATACAGGGCAACTACACGATAAACAAACACACCAAAAAGACCCACAGACATTTACAACAAATCCAGGTAACCAATAAATCCTCTTAAGGTACAAAACACAAGCAGTCAGGGCTGAGCAACAAGCTATGAGACCAGTGTGTTGCCAACACCTACAAGGGAGAAAAGCCACACAGTGTCTGACATACCTAAGACCTGAAGAACTGCAAATAACTGACAGGTATTCACTGGAAAGAATGGGAGGACAATTTGAGAACAGCAGCGGACACTGGGAGGGATTCTGCCTGCTCCAATAGAGGGTGACAGTAAGGAGCCAGGCAGCAGAGCCTGAATCAACTGGAACAGTGTGACCCCTAGAAATTCTCAACACTGACCTGTCAGGCCTTTCTGGACAGGGCCCCACATTGTGGAGAAACTTTTGGCAGTGGAATCAAAGTTGGGCGGGACAGGAATAACAGAGACAAAGAGCAGGTCTGGATAAAAGTGTGCAAAAGGCAAATAGCTAGGAAATGTCAGAAAGCAGCAGTTATATTTTTTGGCTGATATACATGAAAGTATGCATACACATAAATACACACAGGAAAACTAAGCCAATTTTTAAAGAACTCAAAAGAACTGATTTTATATAAAATGAGCACAAAAAAAAAGATAACAGGATCAAATCCCTTACAAAATTACTACAAATATAGTGAGTAGCAGAATAATATCCCTACAGAAAAGAGAAGCATGCCAGAATGAGCGTTCAAGAAAGAAAAAAGGATCAAAACTGTTACTACTAAAAAACTAAAAGGCATAAGGAACATAAGTAAGGCAGGAAAGAAAACAAAATAAGAATTAGAAAAACTCAAAAATGAGTTGACAGAATTCAAGAACTAATTTATAAATTTGAAAGTCATTTTTGATAGGAACACAAAACCAAATAAATAATACTATAAGAAAAAAAGAAAGCAAAATGGAGAAACCTTTTTTAAAACCAAAAAAGAAATGATGCATAAGATTTTTTAAAAAGATCTGAGATAAAATATTGTAGATATGAGAGCTATCTGAGAGTATCAATTCAGAAAGACTAACACCAAAGATCTACCCTAATAAAATGATTAGATTTTAAGGAAAAAGGTTCTCTGGCATCCAGGCAAAAAAAAGCTCCTAATTTATAAAGAAAGAAACTTAGATTATCATCACACTTGGATAGAAAAGCGTTATGCCAAAGGCAAAACAGTTAAAATACTCAAAGGACACATGGGGCACCTGGATGGCTCAGTTGGTTAAGTGCCCGACTTCAGCTCAGGTCATAACCTCATGGTCTGGTTCATGAATTCAAGCCCTGTGTCAGGCTCTGTGCTGACAGTTCAGAGCCTGGAGCTGTCTTCAGATTCTGTGTCTCCCTCTCTCTCTGCTCCTCCCCCATTCGCACTCTATCTCTGTCTCTCAAAAATGAATACACGTTGAACAATTATTTAAAATAAAATAAAGTGAAATACTCAAAGGAAACAGTAAGCCAAGGATTCTACATTCAGTAGAATGGACCTTCAAGTATAAAAGGAACAGATGAGCTAATAAAACATGCATAAACAGAGAATAGTGTTTTCATGATCCCTTCCTAAAGAATCTAACAGAAAATGACTTTCTGACAATCAAAATGATAAGAGACACACAGAGAGGGCTGGTGACAAGCATTAACTATATACTTACCTCTAAGATTAAATGAGGATTAAAGGGTAAAAGGATTGGAGTATGTACAAGCTAAATGAGCTACATATAGTAAAAGTCATTTTTTAAAATAGGGAGAATTAAGGATAGCACATGTAAAAAGCTTTAGTATTGTGCTCAGTAATCAAAATTAACAGTGGCAGAATGGTTATTATTCTGAACAATCATATGCTCTGTACTGGACTTACTAAATGACCAACATGGTTGCCTTTGCAAGAGATTTTTCAAAAGAAATGCAAATTACTCCATTTTTTCTCTTGTTATTTTTACCATAAACACTTTGTAGGTGTGCCAAAAGATAGCTGACTTTTATATGTTTACATGAGAAAATGTCCAAGATAATCTTTTTTATTATGGTGGTGAGAGAAGGGATTGAAGGCAACATATACAATCTCATTTATACACACATATACAGTTAGAGCTTTTGGATGGAAGAGAATCAAAGAATTATACTTTCACCATATTTTATACTTTTGAGACCAAAAGCACCAGGAGCAGCAATAACTTAAATGCTTCTATGTTTGCCTGGTAAGGAAACTGAATTTATGATAAGAGGCCTGGAATCTGTTCAATTTCTTGTCCAGTTTCACTGAACACTAGCCATGCCCATTCCTTTACATACCATCAAGCCTGCTTTTGCCTTGAGTAGTTGCAACAGGGACCCTATCTATGGCCCACAAAGCTGAAACAATGTACTGTCTGACCTTTAACAGAAAAGGTTTACCCAGTCGTGAGTGTTAAAGCATTTCTTGATTCCTTAAAAAAAAGGGGGTGGGGGTGGGGAGTGGGAGGAGTAGTTCCTAAAAGTTGATTTAGCTGCAGAAACATCTGTATAATCTCTTTTTAAAGATGCCCAATTCTCTACTTACAGATTTCCCTTGCTGCTATTTTTTCCTCCTGGTTTTCCATGCCACATTTTTATAATAAGCTAACTTAATCCTAACTTTTTTCGCCAATTATAGTTTAACTCTTCTTTACTTAGTCTCCCAATCTATCCTCAACAGTCAATGAAACCTGGGATGCCTGGGTGGCTCAGCTGGTTAAGCATCCGACTTCAGCTCAGGTCATGATCTCACGGTACATGAGTTCAACTTCCGCATGAAGCCTTAAGCTAACAGCTCAGAGCCTGGAGCCTGCTTCAGATTCTGTGCCTTCCTCTCTCTCCACCCCTCCCTGGCTCATGCTCTATCTCTCAAAAATAAATAATTTTAATAACAAAAAAAATTTTTTAAGTCTATGAAACCTATTCTAATTGTTTACCCAAAGGAAACTGGGATCACAGAATTTTAAAACCAAATGGATTCTCAGCAATCATTTGATTCAGCTTCCTTTTCACAAATGAAGGCAGAAGGCCTGGGGTCCTATGTGCCTCTAGTACTTTCAGATTATGGAAGACCTCTGGGGACTTGAATTCCCTCACTTAAACAAAAGAGATTAGAATTTTATTTAACTCTGATACACTCTGATTCTATGAGGTCTCAAAGGCCTGTTCAAAATTAGTTAGTAGTGGGGTGCCTGGATGGCTCAGCTGGTTAAGTGTCTGGCTTTTGATTTCAGCTCAGGTCATGATCTCACCATTCGTGAGACCAAGCCCCATATCAGGGCTCCACACTCACAGCATGGAGCCAGCTTGGGATTTTTCTCTCCCCAGCTCATGCTCTCTCTCTCTCTCTCGCTCTCTCTCTCTCAAATAAATAAATAAGCAAGCAAGCAAGCTAGCAAGCTTTAAAGAAGAGAGATCAAAAAGACCCCTACAACAGTTTTTCTAACTTATGTTGGTAGTTCTCCGAATGTTGCTTAAATTATCTTGACTGTTAGGTTGGTTCCTTTTTATCTTTGTGTCCTTAAACAGTCCCAAATTGTGTGTATATGTGTCCCTATCTATTCTCACACTCTGTTACAATTCTGATTCCCAGTCTGTAGCTTCTATTTCTAATTCCTATTCTGTTTTCTTATTCCCAGCTTCTTACAGGACACCTCCAACTGCTCTTCTCCAAAGCTGTCATTTTCTCCACAAAACTGTGTTCTACTCTTAAAACAACAACAACAAAACAAACAAACAAACAAAAACACCAAAAAAACAAGACCCAAACTTGGGCTCCTTCCTCACCAAACTTACTTTTTATTTTTTGCATGTTTAGGTAGCTTATGTGATAGAATTATATGAGTTCTGAAATTCAGAAATTACACTCCATAAACAGTTTTTAATTTAAAATTAATTTGACATATAAATGGCAAAAGCATTACATGGTAAGTCCAATGACCTGGGTTCAAGTTATAGCTCTTTTGCTTTCTGACACTCAGTTTACTTTGTGCAGCCTACTTCACAGAACATGAAATAAAATAAAGACTTCAAAACACTTATAATGCACTGTACCAAGGTAAACAATGGCCTTCAATCAGCTAAAACAAGCCTACCTTAGCTTCCATGCTTACTTCAGTGTAAATGCTTAACTTATACTCATCTTAATCCAATTTGGCACTATTCAAGAGATGTGAAGGATTTCTCCCCCCATCCTACCACCCGCTTTTCTTGCGACAGGTTAGATAAGATACATAATTCACATAACACCCTTTACAATGTACAACTCAATGTTTTTATAAATTCACAGAGGTGTACAACCATCACCACAATCAATTTTGTAACATTTTCATCACCCTAAAAAGAAATTCCTTACTCCTTAGCCATCATCCTTCAATGTCCCCAACCCTAAGCACCACTCATCTACTTTCTGTCTATTCACCTGTTCTGACCATTTCATATCAATGGAAGCCTACAATATATGGTCCTTTGACTGGCTTCCTTCACTCAGTATAATGTTTTCAACATTTATCCATAGTGTAGCATGTATCAGTTACTTCATTTCTTTTTATTACTAAATAAAATTCCCTTATTCATTATTCATCATGTGGTGGGCAATTAGAGGTTATTTCCACTTTCTGTCTATTAGGATTTATGCTGCTATGAACATTCATGTATAAGTTATGGTGTGAATAATTTTTTTCCATTTCTGTTGGGTAAATACCTAGGAGTAGAACTGCTGGGTCACACAGTAATTCTCCACTTAACTTCTGAGGAACTCCCTGTTTTCCATCATGGCTATACCATTTTACATTTCAACCAGCCAACATCCACATCCTTGACAATACCTGTTATGGTCTACGGGTGATAACAACATTTCTAGTGGGTGTGACAGGGTATCTCACTGTGGTTTCTGACATACATTTTCCTGATGGCTAATGATATTAAGCATCTTTTCATGTGCTAATTGAGTATTTCTACATCTCCTTTAGAGAAATGTCTATTCAAATCCTTTGTTTTCAGCTGAATTACTTGTCTTTTCACTGTTGTTACAAGAGTTTTTGTACATTATGGATACAAGTTCCTTATCAGATATGTATTTGCAAATATTTTCTCCCATTCTGTGGGTTATCCTTTCACTTTCTTGAGAGTGTTCGCTGAAACACAAGCTTTTAATTTTGATGTGGTCCAATTTATCTGTTTTATCTTTTGTTGTCTGTGCTTTTATCATAATATCTAACCAACCACTGCCTAACCTAAGGTCACAAAAATTTACTCCGGTTTTTTTCTAAGAATTTTATAGTTTTAGCTCTTTTTTTTTTTTTTAATTTCTTTTTTACATTTATTTTTGAGACAGAGCGAGACAGAGCACGAGCTGGGGAGGGGCAGAGAGGGAGACACAGAATCTGAAACAGGCTCCAGGCTCTGAGCTGTCAGCACAGAGCCCGATGTGGAGCTCAAACCCATGGACCGCGAGATCATGACCTAAGCCGAAGTTGTACGCCTAACCGACTGACCTACCCAGGCGCCCCTATAGCTTTAGCTCTTGAACATCTAAGTCTATGATCGATTTCAAGTTAATTTTGTACATGGGATGAGGTATGATTCCAAACTCTTTATTTTGCTGGGTTTTGTCCCAGCACCATCAGTTAGAGAGACTACATACTTTCCCCCACCACACTGTCTTCGCAACTTGTTCCAAGTTTACTTATTCAATCACCTCCCTAGCTGACACACTTTACCACTCACTCTTAGAATATCTCCTAAGTTCCTTTCTTTCAACTTTTACCCTTAATTCTTTAGTAAATAAATACTCAGATAATCTTTAAATAATGCTTTTTAAGAAAATTAGAAAGATGACCAAGTCATTCCTTTAAATTCCTAAGTAGGAATTTACTTAGTGGTTCAGAGGATCATAAAAACATATATGCATTTAAGAGAGAACATCTGAAACTAAAGAAAGTGTGGGTGTGTCATGGTGGCAAGAAGGGTAGAACACAGGACCCTCTGAAAGCAATTACTATCTCAACCTACAGACCTACACTTGCCAGTATGACAGCAATTAGACACATCATGAGTGAGCACTTAAAATATGGCTAGTCTTACTTGAAATGTGCTGAAACTGTAATACGTACATTGTGTAAAAATCCAAATGAGAAAAGAAGTCTATCAACTTTTGAATATTGAGTACATATAGAAAATGATATTTTAAACAAAGTTTTAATCTTATTTAACTCAATGTGTTTAAAATATTTTACCTGCATCTGTATTTTACATTTTTTAATGTGAAGACTAAAAAGTCTTAAATTACAGATGTGGTTTGCATTTGCATTGTATTGCTATTGGACAATGCTGGTATACAGACTTCCTAAGAGTGACTTTTTTGAATAGGCTGGCTTTCTAGGGAAAATTAAGTTTTATTGGGCACAACTAAGTACCAAGCACCAAGGGAATAGGAAATTAAGATTTCATGCCCTTAAGAAAATTATAATGCAGTAGGAGAAGGGGTAGACAACAACCAAAGGAATATATTCATTTGGCACTGAGACTCAATGGGGGAGACAGAATCCATGAGGCAAGGAGCTCTGCCTGTTTTTGTTCTCTATGCTTATCATACAGTGGAATACCAAAAAATTACTTAGCCTTGCAGATTAAATAGATTTCAGTGGTTTCTAGTATTCTAAGGTGAAAAAGTTTCCTCTGAGAATGCAAATAGAAGAATGAGAGAATATAGAAGCACCATCATATATTATTCTTGACAATAAACAAGAGAAAACATTAAGAGTTTTAATCCACAGTAATTTTATTCTTTCAAAAGAAGTTACTTCCACCTTTCTTATCACGATTATCAGATGTTAAAGAATATGATTTGACCTTATTTGGCAATACTCAGTATCTATACTCTAGGTTATTGCTAAAAGAATACAGTCTCAAATTATTTTAGTATTTACTCACCACTATTGCCAAAAGCCTATGAGCTCACCTCAAGAAGAATGAGTTTCTCATTCTTCTGTCAATGTTTCTTAAAAATCCAATGCCAGGGGTGCCTGGGTGGCTCAGTCGGTTAAGTGTTTGACTTTGGCTCAGGTCATGATCTCAAGGTTCGTGAGTTCAATCCCCACATCGGGCTCTCTGCTGTTAGCACAGAGCCTGCTTCAGATCCTCTGTCCCCCTCTCTCACCAACCCTCCCCGCCACTCTCAAAAATAAACATAAAAATAAACCACTAAAAAAAAAAAAAATGTACTGCCAGAGGCCATGGTCCTCCATTTCAAACTGGAACATTGTAAAAACACATATTAGGGGTCCCATTCCAAACTAAATGAATCAGAACCTCTCTGTTCATTGGGAAGTTACCAAGTTGATTTCTCTTTACAGTAAACCTAGAGAGCCACAGTTCTAGGTCAGTGGTCAGCAAACTATAGACTCTAGGCCAAATAAATAAGTAAGTAAAGTTTTACTGGAATATAGCTGTACTCATTTGTTTACCTACTACCTGTGGTGCTTCTGCAATACAACTGGAGAGTTGAGTAGCTGTGACAAATTTATGGTCTACAAAGTGTAAAATGTTTATTTATCATCTGGTACTTCAAAATACATTTTGCCAATAATGCTCTAAAATAGCCTAAATCTTACTCTGGATCAACTGAGAACACCAAAAAACTATCAAATTTCAAAGTACTGTTCTGTAGCCTCAGAGAATGAAGTCAACTGAATTATGCTTTGGCATATATGCCTCAACTTCTACTGACAGGGCTAATTTTAAAAACCTTCAAAAAACAATTCCTGAAAACAAAAAACAAAAAAAAAAAACAATTCCTAGAGGGATGGTCATTGAGGACTTCCATTCTGTCACAGTCTCTGTGATGAGGCCCAGAAGCAACACAGGTCTATGTTCTCAGAACAACAGCTAACATGTTTAAAAATGAAAGAATTATTAATAATAAACTCATCTCTATGTATCTTGTGATGACACTTTTCTGGCCTGGTACCTCTCTCATAGCAAAAGAAAACTAAGTATGAGAAGAGGTCATCTACAGATCAGAACTTACACTACTCTTCTAAGTAGAAAACTCAGACTTGCCTGATTTATTACACCTGACATGAGTTGCTATGATACTTCTAACACATTCAGAAAACTGGATTCTGTTTTCTCAATATTCAAGATCTTTTCCTACTTTACCTAAGCAAATGAAATACAGATCTGTAGTAACTACATTTAGCATTTCCCCATATTTGAAAACTTAACAAAACCAGGCAAAATAGCAGACAGAAGAAAATAACTTTAGCTAATTTATGTCTTCTTTTACTTACACTTAAAAGGTAGGAGGAAAAAACAAACATAATGTGATAATGCCAAATTATCCTTATGGTCTTGAATGATCTAGCTTCTACCTAAAGAAATTATATAAGGAATAGCAATTTAAACCCAACGTAAGCAGAATAAAGGAAATATTAAAATAAGAGCAGAAATCAATGAAACAAAAAATAAAGAGTAGCAATGAAAAAATCTGGTTTTTGAAAAGATCAGTAAGACTGTTAAACCTCTAGCTAGACTGACCAAGAAATAAAAGACACAAATTACCAACATCAGAAATGAAAAAAGGGACATTATTACAGACCCTACATTAGAATAAGGGAATATTAACCATTTTATCCTCATAAATTTGCTAACTTAGATGAAAGGGACAAATAATCTGAAACATACAAATTACCAAAGCTACCCAAAAAACTAACAAGAGATATATAACTTGAATAGTTTTATGTAAAATTAAAGAAACTGAATTTATAGTGATAAGCTTTCCCACAGAAACAAACACAAACAAAAAAAAATTCCCTAGGATCAGATGGTTACTCTGGTGAATTCTATCAAGCATTTAAGTAAGAAATTACATCAACCATACATAAACTCTACCAGAGAACTCAAAAGGAAAAAATACTTTCCAACAGCTGGTTTTGAGGCTAGTTGCTTTCCCTGATACTAAAACCAGATAAAACAATACAAGAAAAAAGTCTTAACCCAATCCTTCATAAACACAGAAACAAGTATCCTTAGAAAGCATTAGCAAAATGGGCTAATGGGTGGCTCAGCTGATTAGGCGCCTGACTTGATTTCAGCTCAGGTCATAATCTCACAATCTTGGGATCCAGCCCCATGCAGGGCTCTGCACTGGGCATGGAGACTACTTAAGATTCTCTATCCCCCTCCCCCTTTATCCCTTCTCTCCTTGACTCGGAAGGAAAGGAAGGGAAGGAAGGAAGGAAGAAAACATTAGCAAATCAAACCTATTAATATATAAAATGGAAAATACATCACAACCAATTGGATTTATCTTGGGAAGGAAAGCTGTTCAAGTATTCAGAAAGCAAGACAATGATTACACCAACAACTAATAAGAATACTCATATGCTAACCTCAGGCAATACTTGTGACAACAAAGTACTGGGGGCACCTTGGTGGCTCAGTTGGTTAAGCAATGACTTTGGCTCAGGTCATGATCTCATGGTTCATGAGTTCAAGCCCTGTGTCGGGCTCTGTGCTGACCATAACCTGATAAAGGGCATATACAATAACCTTACCGCTAACATCATACTTAATGGTGAAAGACTGAATATTTTCATCTAAAATTAGGAATAAGGCAAGGATATGTGCTCACCATTCCTATTTAATAATACTATCCTGGAAATCCTAGCTGGTGCAAAGAGGCAAGAAAAAGAAACTGCATACAGATCAAAAGGAAGAAATAAAACTGCCTCTATTCACAGATGCCATGACTACATAGAAGAAAAGTTACAAGTTCACTATTAAAAAAGAAAAAAACCAATGGTATTTCTATATATGAACAATCAAATTTAAATTTAAAAAATCATTTACAACAGTACCAGGAAACATGAAATGTACTTAATAAAATCTAGCAAACTGTATATAAATTCTGCATGCCGAACACTATAAACAGTAATAAGAAAATAAAATAGAAAAATACAACATGTTCAAAGTTTGGAAAACTCAATATCGTCAATTCTCCCCAAATTAATCTGTAGATTAATGTAATATAAATCTGAGTTTTTATTTGACAAACATATTCTAAAATTTATGTAGAAAAGCAAGAGAACTAAAATAGTCAAAACAATTTAAAAAAAAGAAATTTGGAGGATTCACGCTACCTGATTCCTATACCTATAAATCTATAATGTAAATATAAATCTATAGTAACAAAGGCAGAAGTGACTGATAGACACACAGGATCTACAGAACAGACTAGGGAAAGACCTATTTTTGACAAAGGTAGAGAGTATCTCATGAAGAAAGGAAAATCTTTTCACAAACAGATGCCCAAAAAATTGTCTACATCCATATTAAGAAAAAGAATCCTCTGTCCACATCTTATAACATATGCAGAATTTTACTCAAAACATCCAGAAAAAAAACCTGTGACCCTGGACTTGGCAAAGATATCTCAAAAGCATGCCTGATAAAAGTAAAAACTAACAAATTGGACTTTATCAAAATCTAAAACTTAAGCTCTGCAAAAGACACTATTAAGAGAAGGAAAAAAGCAAGTTGGAGACTGGTAAAAATATCTGCAAAACAGTATCTGGTAAATAACTTGTACCTTGAATATATAAATAAATAACTCTAAAACTCAGTAACAACTTCGGTGCACCAAAAGCCACAATCAACAGAGTGAAAAGACAATCCATAGAATGAGAAAAAATATGTACAAGTCATATCTGCTAAGGAGCTAATATTCAGAACATATAAAAAATTTTTAAAACTCAACAACTAAAAACCACCCAGTTAAAAAATGGACAAAGAGCTTGAATAGATGGCAACTTTATGTGTATTTTACTCAACTAAAACCAATACAAACAAAAAAATGCCACAATACCTCAATATAAAGAAAACAAACAGCCCTATTAAAAGTAGGCAAAAGATTTAAATAGATTTTACCAAAAAAGACATATGAATGATAAACACACAGATACTGAATATCCTTAGTCTTCAGAGAAATGCACACAAAAACCACAATGACAAACACACTACACACCTATTAGAGTGGCTCAAGTTAGGGGGGTAAAAAAAACCCTGATAATATCAAGTGTTGATAACGATACAAAAGCAACAGAACTCTTATACACAGCTAGTGGAGATGCAAAAATGGTACAGACCATTTGGTGGTTTCTTATAAATGTTCGCTTACCGTAAGACCCAGAGGAAGTGTATTTACCCGAGAGAAATGAAAAGTTATGTTCATACAAAAATCTGTACACTAGTGCAGAATTATTTATAACCACAAAAAATTGCAAAATATCCAAATAATTATACATTCATACAATAGAGCAATACCTAAGCTATAAGGAGCTTATAATAATGGCAACACGAGAAACTGATACAAGCAACGTCATGGAGAAGTCTCCAAATGCATTAGGCTCGGAGGACAAGAAGCTAGTCTTAAAAGGCTGTATATTATGTGAATTTACTTACATGACTGTGGAAAAAGTAAAAGTACAGAACAGAAACACATCAGTGGCTGCTAAGTGCTAGGGTAAGGGGACAAAGTTAATGACAAATGGGTACAAGAGAAAAGTTTAAGGTGATGGGACAGTTATATATTTTGGTTGTGCTGGTGCTTACGAGACTATATGAATTTATCAAACTCAGAACTGTACACAGAGGATAAACTTTACTATGTGCAAATTATACCAATAAAAGCAATAAAGGTATTAAGAAAATAAATGTAATGTGATAAAATAAAATACACAATAAAAAATTATATCACAACCAAACAAACACTTGTAAGGTATGAAGTTATTTTACAACATGTTTAATCTGATTTAAAAATGCTACCTATTAGCACATTTCAAACAGAGTTTGAAAGGCCATATTTCAGCCTTAACAATTGAAAGTTAAGGTTATTGTTACTTATTTCTTTTACCACTTAGGAAGACATTAAAAAAAAGTCAACCATATCTTATCTGAAACCACTGTTTTTTAATAATTACTTTACCCATTATCTATTATGTTCGGATTCAAACATTCACAAGATAATCAGGGGCAGAGTTCAGGAACATAATTTACCTGCCCTTTTCCATTTTCCTAGTAATGGATATAGCTAGTAGAAACAGTAGTGTGAACTATTTAAATATTCTCTAACCTCTTTCTATTCTCTATTCCTATTTCTAGTCTCTAAAGGGAAGAGTAATCAGAAGAGTTAGCTCTTTTCGAAGAGGATAGGGGAGAATTATGGAAGGCACTTCCTTCATCTTAAGCATAAATAGTTGCCATTAGTCCCATTTTAAACCTGTGAAAACCTAGACTTCAGCAGAGGGTTAGGTCACTTGCGTTTCTAAAGGAAAAGAAGGAACTATGATTCAAATTCAGAGCAGTCTCACTTCAGACAAAGCTTTTTTTTTTTTTTAAGTTTATTTATTTTGAGAGAGACAGAGACAGCCCAAGTGGGGGAAGGGCGAAGAGAGAGAGAGAATCCCAAGCAGGCTTCACGGTGTCAGTGCAGGACCTTACATAGGGCTCGAACTCATGAAACTTCGAAATCATAATTCATGAAATCATGATCTGAGCTGAAACCAAGAGTGAGATACTCAACGGACTGAGCCACCCAGGGGCCCCTAAAGCTCTTACTTTTAGAAAGCTTACTGCTATTTGCTCTCTGTCCATCTGCAACTGCTTAAGCAATAGCTTGGGTCTACATGTTTCAAATCAAAAATATCTTTTAAAGGTTTATTACTCACATGATCTGGTTTGATTTTAAATCCCAACCCTATAATACATGTACATATATTCAGAAAGTCTGAAGCAGTTTACAGTTTATATCATCATGCGCTGTGTTTTATTTGATGACTCAAATTTTTAAAAATAAATCACTTAATTTCTCAAGTAAGGAATAAAAAAAAGCAAATAAACAAATAACCACCAAAAGGATATATGAAAATATAATCATGTCCACTTTTATCCTTAATAAAAGATTTATTGCAACTTTAATTTTAAACAAAGGAATATAGAAGTTTTTTTCCCTTTCTTCTGACTTCCTGACATCTGGCTTTCCTCTATTGTTTTCCAAAGCTGCCGGTATCCTGAGTTATACACAGATTATTTACTGCAACAGAAAACTTACCCTGTGAAGCGTCACTGTGTGTTGTTCCCATATAGCTGTTTCCTCCATTGCTGTGTTCTGAGAAAGAAAAAGAAAAACAAATCATTTACCTGTTAAGAAAATATATTTAATAAAGTGAGATAATCCAGCAATTTGCACACTTAAATACCAAAATTCATATTGTTAATATTAGATATTCTGAAAAGAGTTTAATAATTATGGAAGGCTTTTGTTTGCTTTTTGTTTTTGTTATAAGAGACAGGAAACTACACACAGGAACTTCCTTTGTTTTTAACTTAATTTGGACAGATGCTGCTCTACATTCATTTCATGCCAGCTGAAATCGGCATTCAAGTTAATTCTGTAACTTTGTACTTAACATCAGATAGAAAAGAATAAAAGTTGGAATAGTACTATTTTAAAATATCTGATGACAACATAAAACATTTAAAAAGCATTCCTTACATTGTGCAAAGGAAGGAAAAGTCAAATACTTCTGAACTCAGTAAGTATAAATATACATGTTACAGGAAACTAGATAAGACCATTAGATATGTTTGGACATTGGTTGCTTTATTATCACACAGTTAAGAACTACTGCACCACCTAGTTTCAGTTTTGCTACAGAATTATCCTTTCAAGCTGCTTATAACCCTAAGTTAAAAAAAAAAAAGGGTTTTCTAGTATATGTATGTGGGCACACAAAACAAAAAACCAAATTTAACTACAAAGTATCCCCAAGAAGCACCATAAAATTAAACCAACACACCTTCAATTTGAGTACTACTCAAACCACACTGTAGCTCAGGCTCACCTCCTGTCAAGAACTTCTTAGTAGAAAGGGAAATAAGTTACTATTCAAGGCATTAGCACTAAAGAATTCAAAAAAAGTTTCTTAGAAATTGGGTTAATTGCTCTTAGAGGCTTAAATAATTCAGTCTCTTTTAAGGTTACCATTTTATGGAACTGGGGTTACTAAAAATATATTTACAAACTTTTTTTTTTTTTTTTACACAAAAGTCTTTTCAGAATTAACAAACGACAGGGAAAAGGGGAGAATGCTGAGCATGACATTCTCAGAACATCACAGGTTACCCACTGTTAGAAATGCTGATTTCACAAGTGAGATCCTTTTTCTATTACACTGCTGTCATTAGCATCGTGAGAATATGCCCATCAAGGTGCCATGGACCCATTTCTCCTTTCCCACAACATCTTTAATCGAAGATTAATGCCATTTTAGAAAATGAATCCCTATAAAGAAAGCCTGCTTCCCTAGATTCAAAGCAACCAGATTAACTTTCCTGCCAGATGAAAAGACAGGGAGAGAAAGGACCTCTCTGTTCACTCCCATAGATAAGAGCTACCAACCTTACCAGTTTTGTTTCAATCTTCCAATCAAACGGAGCAAAACCTCCCTTTAATGAGACCACGGCTAGAAATGCTGTTTTGTTTTTTCACAAAAATTGACCAGGATTTAATGTATTAAAAAAAAATTCCTCCATCAAAGTGAAGTAATGATGATATGAGTAATTCTGCTAAACACTGAGAGTCCTACTGAAATATACATGATAAAAATATCTGCAATAATTGCCAGTTTGTCCAATCTTAGCTGACTTATTAAAAATGAGAACTGCTTGCATGGCTCTAAAACTCTTTATTTTCTCGATCCACTTTAACCAGCAGCACTGCTTCAACTGCCTTTTTAATATTTCATATCAGTGCAAAGGGAAAGTGATCTGACAACAGGCAAGTATTACGATAACATATTCTTTGGTATGAAGCAGCTTATCATCCTCCATATGATTTTAATGACCACAAAGTCTTCCATCTTATAAAAATATTAATCAAAGAAATTCATTTAATGTTAAGGAAGGAAAATCAGGTTACGAAACAACTTCTATTTTGTTATCCTAATTATGTTTAAACATGAGTAGTAAAGGAGGCTGAAATGACACAAAATGTTAACACTGATCATCTTCAAAGTGAAGGGATTAGGAAGAACATTTTTTCATTAGATATTTTATCTTTTTGCTTTCTTTTCTTTATTCCCAATCAGAATAAACTGCCAGTGTATTTTAAGCCACATTCACCAAATCCCTTTTGAAACTTCAAATATCCTTATTAACTTTGTTTTCGGAAACCAAGTAATATTTAAAGAGATTATTCTGTTTTATTGTTAATTATAAAAAGTAGTTATTCTACTGTTGGTAAAGGATCTAATACATTAAGGTCTTAATGTATAAGCCTGAAGAAAACTGCAGTAAGAGAAATTAATTTTGTTCATATAAGGGAAAAACTAAAAATACTAAAACAACTGCTCCTGGCATTCCAATCAAAGTAAATGTTTCTTTAGAGGGATTAGAAAAGTACACATCTCAACTAACTTAGTGGCTTCCCGAAAAAGGGTAGTAATAGCTCACTTCTCTGTTAAAGCCAAACATGGCCTTATTAGCTTCATTTATCACAAGGGAGACCTATGCAATACAGAATGACACATTAAAAAGGTGATTAATTAGGCCCTTGACCAGCACATTAAACCAATTTAATCCATAATATGAACAAGTTATTATGTCTTGCTAATCCTACTACTTAAACCACAAAACAACAACAAAACGTAGTCCTAGTTTAAATCACAACACGCCCTCTCTCTCTACTCTCTAGCCTTGGTTTCCTTCAGTGGCAGAAGCAGCCAAATTCTATCTGTGTTTGTTTTATATATTACCAGGTGGACCTTACATGCAGTTCTCAATGAGTAGAGAAGAGAATAGATGAACAAATGGATTTGTGATAATGCAAATATAGTAAAATATAATGGAAGACTCTTATTTGTCAGGATTCAAGTATCCATTGCAAAATTCTTTTGACTTTACTATGTTTGAAAATAATCATAATAAAATGGAGGGGGTGTCTTAGAGTAAATCACTCAGAAACTGAAGGCTAAAAGTGATATAAAACAGCTTTTATGTTAATAAATACTATTTTTTCTTTCTTTTTTTTTGAGACAGCAAGAGTGCATGCGTGCACACACACGCACAAGTGGGGAAGAAGCAGAGAGAAAGAGAGGGAAAAAGAGAATCATAATTAAGCAGGCTCCACACCCAGCAGGAAGCCTGACACAGGCCTCAATCCCAGGACCCTGGGATCATGACCTGAGCCCAAATCAAGAGTCAGATGCTTCACCTACTCTGCCACCCAGGTACCCCTATTAGACACTATTTTCACGAGCGCCACAAAAAGAAAAAGCAAGTTCACTACTGACAGAATTTTGATACTTTTTAGAAAAAGGGAGACAGAGGGTTTCCTTTGTTAGAATACCTAAGGGTTCGTTATGTTTTCACTATGACCCCTTTTGTAAAAGTGTTTTATCAAGTTCATCTATTACCTATACAAATAAATGATGATTTAAACTCAACATACTTATTGTAAAGCTGCTTCTTGTTTCTTATTAAAAACAATGCAAAATTGCATTAACTTGGACATGGATCTTCTGATAAACCTATAGTCTCATTCCCAGGGCTCTGGGAGACCAAAGAAAAAACATTACTCCTTTAAGCACAATACCAGCACTATTATTCCCTAGTAATCTGGAAAGATGCTGTTAAATGGAAAATGAACTAGACGAGAAATACTGAGAAGAGAGCCCAAATCTGCCATACTAGATAGGTGACCTTAGTTTTCCTTACCTATAAAATTAAAGAACTGGATGAAATTATCTCAAGTAAAAGGTTCTTTCTACCTTCAAAATTCTATGGGACTATAATTCTAATTGTAGTCCAATCCCAATTCCAATTTCAAACTTGCTGCAAATTCAGTAATTAGTAAAGTATTGCAGGAATCAGGAGTGAATGCAAATTGTGACTACCGGATTTGGAGTTCTGAGTACATTTCTCAGTCGGCATCAACTGACTAGAATCACAATTTCTGAAGAAGCAAAAAGCTGCATTTCAGAATCTGCCAAGAGTTTGTTTGGTTTCTTTGTTCTAAGATCCAGCTGGCAAAGACACTACTCAGATCACCAACTCTGAAGGGCTTCCTGCCAGAACTTCAGATCCCCATTCTAGGCAGTTTCACTGTCCTTTAGGGATGATTACAGATCAAATGGGGAAAAGACAGGAGGATACAAGAACTGACAAAACAAGATGAACCTATAACTGGGAGAAAACCAAATCCAAAACAATAAATAAGGCAACTATTCTACAAATGAAGGAAAATCTTCACATTATCTAGATACATGGCAAGATTTATAGTCAGTTAAATTTTACTGTTCTAGCTGTAATTTTAAAAGCAACCCATTCATTTATTCACTCATTCGTTCAACAAATTTTATCAGATATGCTAAGTGCTGGGGAGGCCAAAAATAGGTCTCTCTTCCTCTCTAAAGGGCTCAAGGAGAAAGTTTTTATAACACTACATAAATGGTGTAGAAGAGGATTCTGCCTGCTGTGAAGATCAGAGACGGTATTCCCTGAGTAAACAATGTCCAAGTTGAATCCTGGAAAATGACCAGGAAAAAAGATTGGGGAGAGATGTTTCAGAAGAAACATCACATCAGCAAGGTTATTGATGCTGCACATAAAGCTGGCTGTGAGATGGCTGAGTTGAACCATGTGGATGAGGAAAGGGTAAAAAGATAAGTTGCAAAAATGCCATCAGAAGTTGCAAAAATGCCATCACACCAGGCCATGTAATATAATGCTAAGGACTCTAAACTCTGTGGGAAAACACTAAGGAATTTCAGGCAATCATATGACATAGCCCAAACTCATTCTGAAGGCTGTTATGTCAAAGATGGCTTTAAGGCCGGGAGACCAGTTAGAAAGTTAAGGTGTAAAGACGGAGAAGTTAAAGATGGCCAACAGGCATCTTTACACGGGCAGCTGAGTGAAAAAGCAGGAAAAAGAAAAGACTACAAGTTCAGTGTTAGACATCCTAAATAGAAGGTGCTTGTGGAAATACTGAAGCAGAGATATAGGCAATAGGGAGCTGGATATACAGGGCTGAAGATCAAGACTGAGATCTTGAGGAGATAAGGATCTAGAAGTAATCAACAAAGTAGTATTGAACCCAAGAGAAAAGATCTAATTACGCAAGGACTAAGATGACCCTGTGGATGACCAATATTTTAGCAGGGAAAAGGGAAAAAAGGAAGAACCAAAGGAACAGTCTTTCCTTTGAGGATAGAGGAAAACCAATGAGCTAATACAAAACATCATTTATTGCTCAGAGTCCACCAAAACAAAATATAAAAGTGGAAGCTATGACCTTAAAATATTAAATATATACCTAGACTAGTTTAGTCAGTACTATCTCTTAAAGGAGGCAGCTGAACACTCTTAACAACTTGCTGTCCTCCATTAGGAAAATCAAGTAGTAAAGGAAGGTGTGTACCACTGGTGCTCTCTCTGGAATCCTTCTGTAAGCAGAGTTGCTACACTTAATTATTTCTGAATTCTTTTGCTCCCCGAAGTGTTTTTGTTTTGTTTTGAGCTATTTTCCACCCAAATTAAAATGCAAGATTATCTACTGAGATCAAGCTGAGCCAGGAACTTAAGTACAACCGAAGTTTTAGTGACAAAAACAGATGGATGACCCTTGCCCTCTTTGACCTTTCAATTAAGCATTTAATTTCAACTGTGATCATTGCTATACAAATGAAGTACAAAGAAAAATACCAGAGTATGTGTTAAAAAGGTAGGGAAAATAAACATTTGGATTAATCTGAAGGGCTGTCATGTGAACTCTCAAAATAGAGATGTCCAAGAGGTAGTAAAAAAGATTAATCTAAAGTCAAATGAAGAGAGATCTTGGAGAAACTCAGGGATTCAACAAACTTCTCAAATACAAGTTAAGAACTAAGCTTAAGCTTAAATAATGATCAAAATAAGAGTGCAGTCTCTCAATAGATGTTGAGTTGGATGACAGTCTCCATAGAAAGTAACATGGCATTCTCAATAGTAAGAAAATTTAGTGGCTAACACCTGCCTATACTTAACACCAGTTAAATTTTCAAATAGTTTATTTTGTCCACTCCTTGGTTGGCAATTTAAGGGACAAATGATGATCGATATGATTTAAAAAACATTAAGAGCTAAAAAACATTAAGTATAACTGGAATTTTTGGTTGATCAAAGTTGGAGGTCTCCTTAAAATGTAAGTTTACAGGAGCACCTGGGTGGCTTAGTTGGTAAAGTGTCCGACTTTGGCTCAGGTCATGATCTCATGGTTCATGATTGAGACCCTGTGCTGACAGCTCAGAGCCCAGAGCCTGCTTCAGATTCAATGTCTCCCTCTCTCTCTCTACCCCTCGCCCACTCACACTCTGTCTGTCTGTCTCTCTCTCTCTCAAAAGTAAACATACATATACATATATATATATATGTATCATTGTATTTGCCTCTGTCCTAAGATCAATTTGAAAGGATATCAACTTAACTAAGTTACCATTATATACACATTAAAAATAGAGAAATTTCTCATCTGGGACAGTTACAGACACTCTAGAAAACTGTGAGTGCTTTCCAGTTATCAAAAATAAAACTATTTTTAGGTAGATATTTTCTAATGGCCTGAAGATGGATAAAAAGACTTTTCATATTCTTTTCAGGTGGAAAGGGACTGAGCTGGCAGGGATGACTATGGAGTGATATTCCTGAGTGTATCTTTTTGTGTAACTCTAACTCTTAGAATCACAATATTCTTTACACACACACACACACACATATACATATATATGTACACATGTGCGCGCGCACACACACACACCACACACAAACTAAAGCGTAGATATGGAGATAGGGGAGATTACCCAAAATGGAATACAAACAATAACAAGTATGAACCTAACTGTATTACAAATGAATAATGTGATCACATGAAGAAAGCCAAGGAAAAAAGGATACAAGTAAGTAACTATAGAAAACAGTATCCCAACTGAATGCTGTAAGACCAAAGACAAAAAGAATTGTACAGAAATTCTGTAGCCTAGTCTTTCTCCTGGAGGTATGGGTATAAGTTTGAAACTATTTTGTATGTATATCAGAAGTAAACCAAGAAGTAAATACACCGTAGATAATGAAAGCTGAGTTTCTACTGCTGGGAGAAAAAAATAATAAGAAAAGGAGGAAGGGTAAAATGAACTCTGAGATTGGAAACTCAGGTATCAGGATAAACCCATGGTTTTAGATATCTACACACACAGATACATAAAGAGTCATGTACATATGCATAGATTACTATACATACATCTATTTCCTAGCTCTAGCTGCTGAAAGAGCCTAGAAGCAAACAAACAAAAACGTCCATTGCAACGAGTACAACCACCAGCATGGAGATCTAAATTTCTAAACACGATTCTCTAATGAAAGAAATCAGGAATTCTTGGAGAAGTGGTTGCTTTCAGGGTGAAAATATAAAATGAACCTTGAATATCANGTTTGTCAAAAGAACACAGGAACGAATTTGAAGGAGCTTCTAATGGCCAAAGTTGGAATGACTTGATCAACAAAGTAAAAATTGATACTATTAGATTTTAACCCATAGAATAAAATAGATATCCTTGAGCCCATAAAAACATAATCAAATAAATAAATGAGAAAGAGACAGCCCTCCTTCAATGGAACTCTAGTTAACAAATGGGGACAGAAAAAGGGAAACAAAATTACCATCAGTCAACCCCACAAACTGTTGCAGACGAGATCCACCAATAAACGCTAAAATTAGTGGGTGAAAGTTTGAGAAGTAGCAGGACTAGCAGAGCCTCAAATTACGTCCTCCAAAATACTTACCAACTTAAAAAACAGACAGTGACTTTACAGTGGAGAATTACCACCCTAACCTAGTGATCAAGGTAAACATTAATAATAATACATACCAACATTATTAACCCCTTGAAAAGATTCACCAAGACCCATCAAGATTTTCACAGTGTTTTGCCAAAAATGCATCATCTCATTCTAAAGATAAGAAAATATCAGACAGGGATGTCTGCCTGGCTCAGTCAGTAGAGCATGCAATTCTTAATCTCAGGGTTGTGAGTGCAAGCTCCACGTTGGGTATGGAGCCTTCTTAAAATAAGAATAAAATTAAGAATAAGANAAATAAAAAAAAAAAAAAAAAAAAAAATTTTAAAAAAAAAAAAAAAAAGACGGGGTGCCTAGATGGCTCAGTTGGCTGAGTGTCCAATTCTTGATTTCAGCTCAGGTCACATTCCAAGGGTAGTGGGATCGAGACATGTTGGGCTCTGCATTGAGCATGAAGCCTGCTAGAGTCTCTCTCTCCCGCTGCCCCTGTCCCCTCCGCATGTGCTCTCTCTAAAAAATATATTTTTTAAAAAATAATAATAAAAATTAAAAAGTGAAAATATCAGACAAAGCAAACTGAGCGGCATTCTACAAAATAACGAGTCAATTATCTCCAATAATATAAAGGTCATAAAATACAGAGGGAAGACTGAGAGTCTGTTACAGATTCAAAGACACCAACAAGAAGTAACAACCAAATGCAATGTAGAATCATAAAGCAGGAAGTGGAAAAACCGGCAATATTTGAGTATAGTCTGTAATTTGGTTAACATTATTTTATTATTTTATCAATATTAATTTCTTATCCTTGATAATTGTTCTATGGTTATATAAAACATAAGGGATGAGGGATATATGCAAACCAGTATTTTTAAAGCTTTTCTCTAACATTAGCTCAAAATAAAAAAACTTTAAAAAATCTTTTCTGTTTCTAAAGATATATGAAAAACCATGATACACACCAAAGCAATCAATGAAAAACAGACCACATTTGCAGACTCAACAGGTCACATTTCTTTAAAATAAGCCCTCTTCCTTCACTTTAAACTCTCAAACTATTTTAAATGAGTCACAAAATGTCTAAGGTAAAAAAGGTGACAAGCTGTGTTCCAACTGCTAAGCCTTCCTTAGACATACTCCATCAGGGAATCCCTCCTACGTCTAAGATCAGGCATCTCAAGGCTAAGAATCTTACCACTGAGCTGGCAACTGTAACTGATCAAGGTTCAATAGGAATGGAGTAAATATATCAGTTTTAATGCAAGCCATTTAGGTAAACTTAGGACTTTTCCTATACACAACAAAGAGCAACATCATTTATTTTCATGTAAAACTGAGTTTTCAAAGTCACACTAATTGCAGACACGTAGGAGTTTAATAAACTTGAACTGTTGTCAAAAAATAAAAAATAATATCAATATATCCAATACTGTGTCCATATCCAGAATACACAAAGAATTCTTATCATACTGACAGCCTAATAGAACAGATGTGCTAAGGGCTTACAACATTCACTCAATATAATATTTTTTGGCCATGAAATGAATAAACTACAACTATATAAACCACAATATGGATGAATCTTACAATGTTGTTCAATGTTGAACAAAAGAAGCTGGACATAAGAACACATATAATATGTTTTCATTTGATTATAACAGGTTAAAACAACAACAAATGAAAAACAAAAAAAACACTGAAAAAGAAAAACTCCCAGGGGGAAACTGGCCTTATCAGTTAAAGAGCTCTTAATTAATTAAGACATACTACAAGTCTTTTATAATTAAAAGTGTGGTACTGGTGCATGATTAGACAAAAAGACCAGGGGAATAAAATGGAAAATCCAGACACAGAGCCCAAAATAAATGGCAAATTAGGATATGAGAAAGGTACTTCTCAAATTGTTTGTGTAAAGGATGTACTTGTTAATAAATGGTTGTGGAAAAATGGGGCAGTCATTTGGGGAAAAAAACATAAAACTAGATCTATATCTTATCATGCATAAGAATAAACTCTAAAAGAATTATGGACCTAAATGTGAAAAAATAAAACCATAAAAGTACTAGAAGAAAACTCAAATCAATTCCTTTTTTTTTTTTTTTAAAGAGAGAATGTGAGGAGGGGAGAGGGGCAGTGGGAGAGACAGAGTGAATCTTAAGCAGGCTACATGTGGGGATCAATCCCACAACTCTGAGATGATGACGTGAGCCAAAATCAAGAGCCAAACCCTCAATTGACTGTCAAGACCCCCAGGCACCCCTCAAGTGAATTCTTCTTTAATGCTGGTGTAGGGAAAGGCTTTCTAACCATAACTAAAAATTCTTAGGAAATAAAATAAACCTGGTTATATAAAAAAGTCCACATGACCAAAACACACACACACACACAGAAACAAAACACCATAACTAGTCTGAAGGTAGAGCCTAGTAGAGAATATTTGCAAAATATACCTCAAAGGGCCAATATCTCTAATATGTAAAGAAATAAACAATTGTAGAAAAAAGAAAAATTTAAAAAAAAGAAAAAAGACAAATACTTCACACAAAAATATTAAAATGGTCCTGAAATATTTGAAAAAACGTTCACACTCAGAGAAATGCATATTAAAATAACCCTAAGATACCATTTTTCACCTATCAAACTCGCAAAAATTAAAACCTATGACAACACAATCTGTTTGCAAGGCTGTGTGGATACAGTCTGTCTCATACATTTCTAATGGGAATTAGTACTTCCTTTCTGTGAAGGAACTTGGCAATACCTAACAAAACTAACATGTACTTAACCTTTTGACCCAGCGATTCTACTTCTATGATACTTCTCCAATAATGTGAATATACATATGTACAAGGTCACTCATTGTAGCAATGTTTGTCCTTACAAATACATTATCGGCAACAATCTAAATGAGCATATATAGCCTACTGAATGAAAAAATTGGGGCGCCTGGGTGGCTTAGTCGGTTAAGCGTCCGACTTTCGCTTAGGTCCTGATCTCACGGTTCGTGGGTTCGAGCCCCGCGTCNTTAAAATAAAAAAAAAAAATAAAAAAAAAAAAAAAAAAAAAAGAAAAAATTATGGTACATCCATACAATGGGAGTACTGTGCAGCTATAAAAAATGATGATTTCTGTGAACTGATATGGAACAAATTCTATGGCATACCTTTAAGTGAATAAAGTACAAAAGTATCTATAGTATGCTACCCTTTGTGTAAGAAAGAAGGGAATATAAGATTATGAACATGTACTTGTACTTGCTCCTCTGTGCAAAAGAAACACAGAAATGATAAACCAGAAACTAAAGTAACTATAAGGTTAAGTGGGAAAGGGGTGGGAAGGAAAAGCAAATGGGTTTGGGGTGGTAGGAATGAGGAAGAATTAACACTTCTGAACATGTATTTTTGTACAGCTTTAAACTGCAGTAATGTTTCACATACCCCAAAATAATAATTAAAATTAACAAGGATGGTCACAGAGGTGGGATCCAAAATAGAATACACATAGTTAACAAATAAACTTATTCCATGGGGTGCCTGAGTGGCTCAGTCGGCTGAGGGTCTGACTCTTAGTTTCGGCTCAAGTCACGATCTCATGGTTTGTGGAGTGGAGCCTCTCATTGGGCACTGCACTGAGAGCGCAGAGCCTACATGGGATTCTCTCTCTCTCTCTCTCTCTCTCTCTCTCTCCCCCTTCCCCCTCTCTCTTGCTCACTCTAAAGAAAATAAATAAACTTAAAATATAAATAAACCCGTGCTCGCTTCGGCAGCACATATACTAAAAATAAATAAATAAATAAACAAACCCATTTCAAGTGAATACCACAACTGAAGAGGATGGGGAAGAAACTAACCTATGTAGCTGTCTAGTTGTGACTGCTGAAAGGGCCTAGGAATAACCACCACAGTACCAATGGGCATGCAGATCCAGGTTTCTAAATTCTATTCTTCAATAAGAGGATCAGGTCTTCTTGTGTAAATGAAAGAAGCCAAGGTTAGGGCAGGGAAAATACAACAAAAACCATGGACCAAAAAAATTAAAATTGCTCAAAATAGGACTTCCAATGGCCAAAGCTCTAACAATATGAGCAACAAAATAAATAATAATAGATTGTAACCCATGGAATAAATTATCTGTGAATGCATACTGATATAAATAATCAAATAAATGAAGAAGGGGCAACTCTTTTTTACAGAGGAATTCCAATTAATAAATGGAAGAGCGAATAAAAGAAGTAGACCAGACATATCTTGTCCTGACATAATGCACTGAGAAAGGCAAGCCATTATGTCTGTGGCAGTCTTGTCAAAACCACATAACTTCAATCAAATCATGAGACATCGTCGCATAAACCCAAACTGAAATATTCTAAAAAATAACTCCCCAGTGTTCACTGAAAAGTGTCAAGGTTGTGAAAGGCAAGTAAAGAGAAACTGAAGGTAGTCACAGTTAAAATGGTAACATTTTTGGTATATGGATGAAATAAAATGTTAAAATTAGCTTCATCTGTTTATTTTTTTAAGTTTTAATATATTTATTTATTTTGAGAGTGAGTGAGCGAGCACATGAGCACATGTGTGTGAGTGGGGCAAAGGGCAGCAGGGGAAAGAAGAGAGAGAGGGAATCCCAAGCAGGCTCCCACTGTCAGGGCAGAGCCCAAAACGGGGCTTGATCCCACAAACTGTGAGATCATGTCCTGAACTGAAATCAAAAATCAGATACTCAACATACTGAATCACCCAGGCACCTGTTTAACTTCTTGATGTGGCTAATAAAAATTCTAAGTTACACGTGTGGCTCACATGATATTTCTATTAGAACTACTCTAGCTCTATCACCAATTAATAGGAAATACAGAGGGCAGAGAAACATTGTAACCACTGTGGGGATCCCGCAAGCATCAAAATCCAGATTAAGAAATTCTAAAAGGACAAAAAAAACCTGTTGCTCACCAATAAAACTACACAGGGGATGGGGAGGATAAAGACAGAGAGAGATGGGGGGAACCTTATAGTCTAAGAGAATCAGTAGATAATACCAAACAACCACAATAGGAGAACCTTATTTGGATCCTGTTTTTTTAAAAATATACTTAAAAAGGAAAGTTCTTATTTATAACACCTGGAAACTTTACATTGACTAAATGTTGGATTTTGGACTTAGAATTTATTTTCAAAGTGTGATAATGGTCAATTAGTTCTTTTTTAAAAAGTGTTCTTATCTTTTAGAGATACATACTCAATAATGATGAAAAGACAAGTCCGGTATTTGCTTCAAAATAATGAGGAGAGGGGATATAATGCCTTGGAAGGATAAATGAAACAATACTGGCCATAATTTGTTAGGTGTACCTGGTGATGGTAACGTGGGGATTCTTTATATTCTTCATCTATTTTTTAATAGGTTTGAAATTTTTCCACTTTAAAAAAGGAAGATAACTTGAGGGGACTAGAATTTTTTTTAAGTTTTTATTTAAATTCCAGTTAACAAACAGTGTAATATTAGTTTCAGGTGTACAATACAGTGATTCAACAATTCCATGCAACACGACAAAGGGCCCTTTCTAATCCCCACCACCTACTTCACCCATACCCTCCACCTACCTCCCCTCTGGTAACCATCAGTTCTCTATAGTTAAGAGTCTGTTTCTTGGTCCTTTTCCCTTTGCTCATTTGTTTTGTTTCTTAAACGTCACAGGAGTGAAATCATGTATCTGTCTTTCTCTGGTTTATTTTGCTTAGTTCCATCCATGTCATTGCAAATGGTAAGATTTAGTTCTTTTTATGGCTGATATTCCACTGGGTGTATGAAGGTAGTATGCATACATATATACACACACATACTATATACCTTCTTTACCCATTCATCAGTTGGAGGACACTTGGGCTGTTTCCATAATTTGGCTATGATAGATTATGCCGCCATAAATATCAGGGCTCAGGTATCCCTTTGAATTATTATTTTTGTATTCTTTAGGTAAATATCTAGTAGTGCAACTGCTGTATTGGAGGCTAGTTCTATTTTTCACTTTCTGAAAAATCACCTCCAACACTGTTTTCCAAAGTGGCTGCACCAATTTGCATTTCCACCAACTGTATAAGAGGGTTCTTCTCCTTTCTTCACATCTACTCTAACATCTATTGTTTCTTGTGTTGTGGAGTTTAGCCATTCTGACAGATATGAGGCATTATTATCTCATTGTAGTTTTCATTTGCAGTTCCCTGATGATCAGTCATGTTGAGTATCTTTTCATGTGTCTGTTGGCCAGCTGTAGGTCTTCTGTTTATGTTTCTTTAGGTTCTTTTTCTTACATTCCAGTTAATTAACATACAGTGTAATATTATTTTCAGGTGTACAACATAGTACATGATTTAACATTTCCATACAATAGCTGGTGCTCATCACAAGTGCACTCCTTAATGAGGGGACCAGAAATTAATTACTGATCTAGGAAAGACCTACACCAAGAATGCTGCTACCAAGATGCCAGGCCAGTAAGCAAATTTTCCATGGGCTGGCTACTCCAGCAGCTCACTCCCTTCAGAAAAGAAAAACGCAACTAAATCTGGAGATGTGCTAGTACCTTCTAGGAGTTTCTAGGTTGAGTTACCAGTGAGTCAATAACAGAGTATTAAAAAAGCCACTCTAAGTCTAGGAAGGACATCAGATATTAATCAAATAGCCAACAGACAAATAATACAAGTTACTGTTGTGTAACAAAGAGAAAGTACTGAAAGCTTAAAGGAGAATTCTGACCTGATTTCTGGGCTCAGGACATGGTTCTTGAGGAACAGAATTGGGACAGATGCTAGATGAATGAGGGATGAAGGTAGGGAAGCGTTCCAGGTAGAAAAAAGTAGGTGCAAGAGCCCTAGGGTAAGAAAGTCCTTCTTTCATTCATTCAAATAATATTTGAGACTTTATTATGCTAGAGACTGTGTTAAATTCTGTGAATAATCAGTCAGTACTGACCTTTGTTCTCATGGAGCTTACAGTCCAGTAGGGGGCAAACAATTTCACAACTAAATATATAATCATAGGCTTAAGTAACGAAAAACAGTGCCATTGAGAGGAACCCAGAAATCTGGCAGAAAGTGCAACTTCTACTAGGAACCAAAAAGAAGACAGCATAGTTGGAGAACACAGAGCAAGAAGGAAATAGATGCAAGATGAGGCTAGAGGATAGGCAGGGATCAAATAATCCAGAAGTTTGCGGACCATATAGTATGCGTTTTGGTCTTCTACTTTTAAAGGCAATAAGAAGCCTAGGGGTTTTAGGAAGAGTCGTGTGTGTTGGGGTGGGAAACTAATAAAACCTGGATTTTGAAAATCAATTTAAAAAAAGAGTAAGGAGAAAGAAGGGATATATTATACTTAGGCAGCTATTACAGGAATCCAAAGCAACTATAATGGATGCACAAATATGTCTATGTG